>NC_134710.1:503908221-504200721 GCF_043290135.1 Rhipicephalus microplus | reverse complement strand
GCATTGCGGGCACGAAGTAATGAGACAGAAAATGAATAATGTTGATTGTTTGAAAAATTGCCCTTAATAAAAGGAAGATTTATGGAGTGCTACGTAGCTTAACCCGCAGTAGGAATTTTATATATACATATAGATAGTTTAAAATGGACAATGTTGCACACACAGACATTGGTTAAATTTCTTTGCAGCACAGTTGAAGCATCTATGTAGAACTGAAGCATCAAGAGAAGCTCATGCGTCCTCACTTTATTGCGCTTTACATAGCTTGTATGCGTCCATGCAGCCATGATATGATATATTTTAAAGCATTTGTTTAACCTATAATCTTCTTATTCATTAAAGCTGGCCCATAAGTTGTGTCTTATGTAGCACTACAATTGAAGCGTAATCTGCATGGTGGTCTGAAACAATGCTTTTGAAGATCTCAAAACGACCCAGCTCTATACACGACCATCCGTGCATCAATGATAAGCACCATTATGTGTCCGTACATATCAGTTGTGCTCTCATACTTAATGATTTTTCTGGCCACTCCCTCTGCCCCTATCTCGTTTCTGTCGTGAAGCTGTGGCAAGTTGTGTATAGCTGTATTTATAATGTAGGAGCACATATACTATCAATAAATAGTTATTTTTAGGCTACATGCAATTAGTTTTCATAGATTTTCATTTCTTTTGTCGGTGCTCAGGAGAGCTAAGCTCATGGTCGATATTTTAAAACAACATTTCTCTTTGCCAATGTTAATGAGAACAGTTTCATTAATATTGACAAGTTCATTCACATTGAATTTAGTTCTCATTATTATTGTTTCTACCAAAAAACGAGCCCTTGAAGTTATGCTTTTCTTGCTTGATTTGTTTTCGTGTGACAGCATGCAAGTAAAATGACAGTTATTGTCATTCCTTGCGAATGACACATTTTCCGTGTGACAGACTTTAGCACCTGGTCATCTGCAGAAGTTGTATTCATTCTGGAAAAGGGCGAACAGCGGTGACTGACAACACAGACTAGCCTGCGTTATTCTTTTGTACTATATATGTCCCTGTGCGTTCATTTATAACTTTATAGAGCTCGGATTTCCTGCTTAAAATGTGACAACAACTGTAGAGTTTCCACATTTTTGCAACAATCCACATTCCTTTCATACACTATTGTACATTTTCGTAAGCACCTTACAAAATCTGTATATTTTCGTAAGACCTTACATTCTGTATTTTCCTTATGAAAGCTTCTGTACACTCCATACACTTTCCTTATTCTCCCATATCTTCCATAATGAACTCTCCGTATGCTCCATAAGTTTCCTTATCTTTCCATATTTTCCATAAAACTCACTCCATCCACGCCATAAAACTTCCTTATTCTTCCATATACTCCATAAAAAGCTTTCCATATATGCCATACGTTTTCCTTATCTTTCTGTATACTCCATAAAAAGCATTCCGTATACGCCTTACAATTTCCTTATCCTTCCATATACTCCATAAGAAGCTTTCCGTAAATGCCATACAACTTCCGTACATTTCCATAAATCTCCATGTGTTTTCCGTACGTAGCATAAGGAAATGTTACGGAGTCCATATATTTTTCGTAAGATTTCATACGGAACTTTTCAGTAGGGAAGGTATAGGGGAAGTTATTAGGCCAATTGTAATGTAAATGAGAAGAAAGAAAAGTGGGTGAAAAGATAACTTGTCGTGGGCAGGATCCACGGTAAGTTATCTTTTCACCCACTTTTCTTTCTTCTCATTTACGTTACAATTGGCCTAATAACTTTTTCTATCCCTTCCTTGGCAATATTGTCTGTTAGATCTCATTAATATAGTGTAAAACACAAAAAACGAGCCCTTAAGTATACACTTGTTTCTCATTTATATATATATATATACATATATATATATATATATATATATATGCCAGGCTTATCTGATGAAATGAAGCCACGTGATATTTGTTGTGTGCATCATTTCAGAAGGCTGGTGAGCACACGTGAAACTAATGTGTGAAGATACCCTCACATGACTGTGAAAAAGTGGATTGTTGAACACTCTTAGGCACCACACTTGTCATATTGAAAAGGTGACTTGCAAGTAAAACAATACTAAACAAAAAAAGTTAAAAGGGAAAAATGATGATGCCCATGGTCTTTACTGCGGAGCTGACAGCAAAGGCTGAGGAGTTCCAGGCACAATGAAAGCCAGGGTAGCCGAGCGCAAGCCCGTAACTTCATCGACAAACTCCAGATATTATAGACAAATGACATGATGTATTGCAGACGTTTTAATGCCAAATTATACAAGAAACACAAGTTATGCTCCTCTTGTTTGAGTCGGATGGGCAGCAAAGCGCGGAATTTGTGATTGGTTTGGAAAATAGAGGTAATTATCAAAATAAAAAAGTGAACCTTTTTTTGCCCATTTATAACAGACCCCAAGCACAAGTCAAGCAGATTGGCCTAATTCACTTAGCTTCTTCCGAGCCTTGGCTCAAGCACCTCAAATTAGCATTGTTAAGTATGACCTTGCACTTCAGCCTCATCTACATAGTAAAAATATTGCAGAACTTCTTAGGTGCACAGCATGAATCCATAAGCATGTTGTTAATCCATTTATCAATAACAGCAGTAAACATAGCAAAGTTGTAGGGAGTACATCACAAATCTCTTTAGGATGTTGATGCAATTTTAGCACATCAATGATGTTTTTAGTTTATTCTATTGAAAACTATGCTCCACCTGTCCATGGCGGGCATTATTTCACTTATTAGGTCCTTTCAATGAGCAGTCATCAAGAGAAGCCATAAATTCCTAATAGTTGTTCAATTGCCATGCAAAAGTTTTGTTCCTGGCTAATTTAGGGACACAACACAATAGTAACAGTGTCTGAAATGTAGGCTACAATGTGCGACATGCATTGCAATCACCACTGCAAATCTGACTTTTTGCTTCAGTGATCAGCACCATTCTTCTGCCAAAAATTATTGTCCCTTTTCTTACACGTTCAATACATATGGAAGAAGCTAGTGCTTTAAAAATGCTCTACTCTGTACAGTAAAAGTGATCATTCTTTGTTATCTCTCTCTACTGTGCATCAGCTTGCTGTCTGCCCGAACATTAACTTTCGTGCCAATAATGCAAGCCAAAAAAATATTCAAGTGATTTCTGAGGAGCCCCGAATAGGCCCATCATACTTGTTTCCTGGATAGAACTTCTGAATAACCGAAATGTACCCAAGATAAAGCAATTAGCTAAGTAATCTCCACTTCAAAAACACAGTGCATCGAACACAATGGGAACTGTACGCAGTGCTGTCTTGTCAGCAGCATCCGTAACTTGTCGAAACTTGCCGGTGAACTCGGAGCACTACTGCTCGATAAGCACAAAAAGCAGGCCTGCCGATACTGGAAAATTGTACGGGGTGGCATCGTAAATGTTCTCCCCCTTTTTCTTCCCCATTCGCACCACAACGTGGTTAAAACCAATGCGCAGCATATATCATACCAATTATTAGCCGGATAAAACAATTATGCTCAACAAGTGTAATCGCTAAATCATCGCAAATGAAACACCATGGTCTGCAGATAAACATAAACGTTTTACGCAGAAACTGTTTTTTCTGCGAGAGTTCAATTAAGCAATAATTTAAGTAAGACGCAGTGGGTCAATACATGAATGCGCACTGCCGTGTTATGTATCGGGCTCTGTAACGACGCTCGCTCTCACACGATCGTTCCTTAAATGAAAAAAAAGTGTTGCTTAACTGTTAATAGAAGACAGATGTGCAGTCTTCTACGGTTTACGCTTTGTTGTTTGTTACCTGTAAGAACAAAAGCGAAGTAAACATATCGCGATTGCAGTATGCTTGGCTTTGTTTACATACCTTACGACAGGAAGTTCAGGATTCATTTTTGTTCTTCGCAGCTTTTCATGTCCTTCAGCGACGGAAATACTCCCCAGTAGTCGCGATTACATTCTTCTCGCAGATTTACATGCCACAGACCGCAAAACGTGGCTGGCAGAGACGATCAGCTGTATTTTACACATAGCGGCCAATATGTGACTTGGATTGGATGCGAAAGCGACTAGCATGTGGCTTCAACTCTCATAACACAAAAGTTTATCACTTACTTTTAGCAATATAATTCATTCATGTCAGCGCTGGAAGCCTATAAATTGAATTTATTTTATTTACTTGGGATGGTATTTTCGTTACATGCTCGCAAATAAAGTAAACAGAATATACAACCCCTTTGTCGCTCTCAGCCAGAAATTCGCTAAGGTCCTTAATTATTCGTCTTAAGTTTACCCAAAAATTACTAGAGATTTTTGCACTCATGTAAAAAATAAATTGAATATATGGCCACTTTGCAAACATTTTGCCAGAAAGTCGCTAAAGTTCTTAAAATTTTCTCGTCGAAATATCCAGAAAATAGTAGGGATTCCTCTAGATTTTCACGTAAACTAGGCCAACTCCCGCACATGTCTTGTTTACACGCTATGGGCAGCAATGAGCGCTCTTCAATAGCCGAATTTGAAGAGCGTAGGAGCTTTCGGCATGGGCGGCGCCTCAAGCAAGACGTAACAGGAAAAACGGAATATGGAATACGCAATAGAAGTGTGTTATACGGCCACAGAGTGCTGAACTACCAACTAATAACCAACGTTTATTGCAAACAGCAAATTATAGGAAAACAGAGTCTGCGCATAACCACGCCACATCAGTAATATCGCACATACATGTGCCAAACGGCCTACGTATTAAGAGCTGTGAACCCTAGATAATGAATTCCACGGCCATAAAAAAATCGAAAGTAAGATAACACAGGAAGCACCAAATTGTTGAATGTTGAAGGCTTCGCTAATCTCGCGCTCGCGTTGATGTTTATATTGCCCCATAATCACACACTTCTCAAGAATTGGCTCACAACTACACTTTTTGCAATGCTCCACATAGTGGCTGGAAATGGAGCGTTTTATAGAGTAAGCGTGCTCCCTCAACCGATCATTACTGCATCGGCCTGTTTGGCAAATGTAACAGAGCCTGCATGTAAATAATATCTTGTATACAATCACTAAAACACATTCAACATGGCGCGTAGCGTGTTTCCTAATGCATGCTTTTTTTAGCTCCTTCATTGTTGACCCTGCGACACAGCCCAGCGGGTGCAGAACACATCTGAACACATCAGAACATGTCGCGGGTGCAGAACACATCTGGTACACCTATCTTACCAGCGACCTTCTTTAGCCTATGGGAATCCTTGTGTACATAGGGAATGACAGCCACACGAGAATGTGGCTTGTTGCGTAGGCTGTTGCTTTGCACCTTACCAGGTACTTTTAATGACGTAGGGACAGTCTCGGCGATGGAAGTTTCGGCATGGAAGACGATGGGGATAAAGAAAACCTACTTGTTGAAGGAGTTGAACTTGGTGTGAAAAACCTGCATTCTATCTGGTGGGGACTAGAGCGAGCTAGAGCTGTCTTTAGGCAGGAAAAAGCGATGCTATGCTTGACCACGTTAAAATGGGCAGACGTAAAATGAAGAAGGCATTTCTTCAAGCATAGCTCCTACCGCCAACAGACATGGTCCACGAAAAAAAAAACATTTCTAAGTCTAGAAATCGTAGCTTGTCATAAGAAACAATCTCTGACGTTATTTATAGTACCTTTATTTCATGCCAAAATACGTCAAATATCTCACCGGTCGTTCGCTGAGGGTCGAATTTGTCGATGCTCTGAAGCACTAAAAAGTCGTCGACATAGCAGAACACTCTAACAGTGCTTCTCTGATGAAGGTTAAGCATGAGACTTCTGTCATACAGCGCAAGTAAAAGTTCACTAATAACCGGAGCTAAACACGAGCCAATGCACACTCCTTCCCGCTGAATGTATAAGGTGTCCTTGTGAAGTACAAATGTCCAAAGTAGATAAAAGCACAGTAGTTATAAAAACCTAAGAACATGAATTCCACATTCATTCTGAAATTTGGTGCAGCTATAGTGCGCAATGCACTGGCTAACTTCATCGCACACAAGGTCATGAGGTAAAGAATAACACAAGTCCTTGAAATCAACAGAGAAGGCGCTTACTCGTTTTGGGCACTCAGTCCGGAGGTAATCACTGACGTTGACTGGGCTCTCTATTCAAAAGGGGTCATTAATAGGTAGGACTGCTCGAGACCTCTGAAGATACAATGCAACAGGATGCTGCCAAGTACCGCGCTCGGAGACGATGGCTCTGAAGGTGATGGGTAGGCACTGGAAGAAGACATGCGGAAAGATTTCATGGTGCTTCAGGCATCAAAGGAACTAGAGTGAGGACGCAAGCTGCAAAACTGTGCGATGATGTGGGGCTAACCGCTTTGGCAAAGTCCGTAAAAACGGCAAAAGGCCTGGGCCTCTCGGTCTTTTTTTTTTTCAGTGAAAACGCACAAAGAAGGCAACCCCTTCAAAGCCATCGTCTCCGAGAATGGTACTTGGCAGCATCCTGTTGCATTGTATCTTCAGAGGTCTCTAGCAGTCCTGCCTATTGATGACCCCTATCGAATCAAGAGTCCAGTCAACGTCAGTGATTACCTCCGGAATGAGTGTCCGAAACGAGTAAGCGCCTTCTCTGTTGATTTCAAGGATTTGTTCTATTCTTCACCTCATGACCTTGTGTGCGATGAAGTTAGCCAGTGCATTGAGCGCCATGGCTGCACTAAATTTCAGAATGCATGGGTAATTGATGTTCTCAGGCTTTTAAAACTACTGCTCTTCTATCTACTTTTGACCTTTGTACTTCACAAGGACACCTTCTACATTCAGCGCGATGGAGGTTCTTAGTGGCCTTTTACTCATGCGGAATGACAGAAGTCTCATGGCCAACCTTCATCAGAGAAGCACAGTTAAAGTATTCCGATACGTCGACGACTTTTTAGTGTTTACCGCACTGACCAATTTGACCCTCGGCGAACCACTGGTGAGACAGTTGACATATTTCTGCATGAAATAAAGCTTCTATAATTAACGTCGGAGCCTATTTCTGATAAAAAGCTACGATGTCTAGACTTACAGATGCTGTTTTTTGTGAACAATGTCTGTTGGTGGTACGAGCTTTGCTCAAAGAAACGCCTTCTTTTTACGTCCAGCCATTCTAAGCTAGTCAAGCGAAGCATCGCTTTTTTCTGTCTAAAGGCAGCTCAAACTCGCTCTTGTCACCACCAGATAGAATGCAAGTTTTCACACCAAGTTCATCGCCTTCAACTAGCAAGTTTTCTTAATCCCCTGCTAACTTCTATCGCCGAGACTCTCAATCGAGCACTTTGTTACAAACCGCGGAACACGATCGTTTTTCGGAGTGCAGCTAGTACAACAATGGGTTCGTGACGTCACGGCTACGAATCCTGTCAGTGTTCCCCGACTCTCAGGCCGCTCACTCGTTTATAAAATATTCGATTATAAGTCAACGGCTCGACCAATTTTGCTCATATTTCGTCATTTTGTCTGGTAACGTGCAATGAACAATCCACATAACACAGATTGTGGTAAAAAATTGGGTGTCATGACTTCTTAAGATGCACTGACATAATATTTCCGATGTACAGCCGTCAGCACCTTAACCACAAACGCTCCATCACGTGTCCTGCAGCAGTTTGATTGACGCTGACCCCACGTACATTTGAGTTCTGTAGCCAAGATGCTAACCATACATGCCGACGTACTGTCCTAGCCTACTAAGGTATTATTTCAGCAAAAGCGCCCAGCACTTCACGTCTGGCATCAATCAAACTAGCCCTGACAACACATAGAAGTGTTTGTGTTAAAGGTGCTCATGGCTCTAACTAGCTTCTTCACGTTAAGTGTTCCCTAGCATCGGTTCTTGCTATTTCTATTTCTCAAAATATTTTGCATCCTTTTAACAGCGAGGGCTAGATTGATTTCCCAGGTAGCCCACATAAAAAAGGCTAGAAAAGGGAAACGTGAAAGAAAATAGATGCATTTTTCTAATGATTTTTTTCTTGAAACACACGTGCTCGAGAGAGCACAGAGCGACTGACTGATTAAATAATTTCTTATTCTTTTGACCATACCTTTTACTTGCCATGATTAACTTCACCATAAGTAAGGTCATGTTAAGTGTCGCATACGCTTCAATCTATGTTTTACGCAGAGCATATACATCCTACACATCTGCTTGCTTTTCGTTCCATGCGGGAAATGTGATTCTTCGTAGCACGTGTCACAGGGACCTCACGTGCAGCGGGGAATATTAGATTTTGACCGTCACATATACAACCAGAATTACCGCTCTTATAAAGCACTGTGGGGGGGGGGGGGGGGCAGAGGTCTCAGGCAAATAAAAAATACCAAGATATCTCACAATGCCTTGATAACCATATATAAAAGATTTTCAACATGCGTGACTTGGCAGCATCACACATTGACGTACGTGCGAATGCATGCTTGCCCCGGGTCGCACAATTGTGTCGGTTGCTTGTACCTAATGCGTGGACTAATGCGGTCTTATGTCTTACCACTGAGCAAGGCGATGCGTGTACCAGAATGTCACAAGTAATCTGCTTATAACACTTTGTCAACCAGCGAGTCATACAGATAACCTTCGAAATAAAACCGAAACCCACGGCAGCGTACAATTAGCGTTCTATACATCTAGGGGAAAGCTGGGCATCCAACATGAAGCTGCTGCCTGCTTGAATGAATGACCACATCGCACTTCTTAAAACGCGCTTGTGTCTTTGATTATCGGCTCCATGCTGCAAAACAAATGCTACATCGGTTACGCGGAGCTTTGCATTCGTCAGAGACCGTGACTGCACTGCTATGAAAGCAGTGTCAAAGATGAAGAAGTGTTCTTCGTTTGCCACTCGAGCTAGCCATAAAAACACTGGACCACTGACAGGGTGAAATGATGAAAATGAAGTGGACCTCTCTCAATCGCTTGGCTGGTCATTTGCCGTAAGGCTATCCGATTTCACTCCGGTTTTTGAGGCGGGGCTAATGACAGTCCTCATGGCACTGCGAAAAATTCTGATGAATGAGAACAGGGCAGTAATAACTACTGATTCGCTTTCAGTATGCACTTCTCTTGCTACTTCTCATATCCCTCGTGCCACCACGACGTTACGATCTTTAGGGCCGTCTCAGCGGAAATACTTGAAATAATTAGAGGTCCGAAGTCACTGTGGGTTAACATTAAATGAAATGGCCGCTGCGTTAGCCCCCTCATCCCTAGATCTCCCAACAGTTCAGGTTCTCCCGGTAATAGAATACTTCACCACAATCAGGTTTAGGGGATTAACTATTCACAGAGATAGAATGGAAGCAATAACCACAAGGACGGAATATAATCACCTAATGGAAATCCATGTAAATCACAGTGGAGCCATTCTCAACAATCAGATGTGACGATTACCAGATTTCGATGTCGTGTCCCACCATTAAATGTTTACTGGCACAGGGCTGGTCTGACGATATCATCCCTCTGCCAATTATGTGGACAACTCAAAAGTATTGCACATTACTTTCTGTCATGTTCAAGATACTCTTGCGTTAGAACTCGACTTCTATATACTTTGTTTGCAAAATTAGGCTTGACCTTATCCGAGGCAAATGTTTCAAACTTCGGTGCCTCAGGCTTGAGATATTGCCACAGGGATGCCTTTGATGCCGTGTGTAATTTCATTATGACTACTCAAAGAGTACCATTTCAATCTAGTATTTAATATTATTCGCCATTTCATTAGGTTAACACCTAAGTTTTCGAAATTGTTCCCATCAGGATAATATGGCAGTCTGGAATTCAAGCTCAAAAGCATATTGCTTGTAGGTTACTTGGATATTTTACATCGTATCGCCATTTAGTTTCTTTATTTCTTTTTTGAAATTTTATTTTCACTTTCATATCTCACCTGAAACAACATTCAACAGTCTCCACGTTGAATTCTCGGCTAATCCCCTAGAGTGGGTACGTGCCATTTAGATATTAAAACAAAAAAAAAACAAACGGACGTAGTGGTTTCTTGAGAAACTATTGAACATTATTTTGGCTTATGTCGGAACTATGCAGTAATTAGGAAAAGACTTCTAGATATTCCATTTGCGAAGCGAGGTTTAAATTTAACCGCAGAAAATGTTCTAAATTTTAGTACTTCTGTTTTGGGAAATTGCCACAGAGATGCATTCGATGCGGTGTGTAATTTTATTCAAGACTCTAAACGCTTTTAAACATAAAGCCCACGTTAACAGATACTTAAAAGAGCGGGTCATAAAGTGATTTTCAAATCTGGATAAATTCGTTACATACGAAATTAATCGGGTTTAGCAAAACGAGCTGTCTGGTCGGCTCCCAAAATCAAGGTATAGCTAGTAATGTCTACTTTCTTGTTGATCTTTTTCTCACTATCTGAATCTTTGGTTTCTTTCTTTCTTTTTAATATACGGTCTTCATTCCACAACTTCTTCCTTTTTTGTTGTTGCAAGCAATAGTTCAGTTATTGTCCATATGAGACTATGTGTTTTCATGGCCAATCCCCCAGAGTGGGAACGAGCCATGGATTCTAGGGTACAAACAAACAAACAAGCAGAGGGGTCAGTGATTTTCGTTAAATAGTATTCAAATTAAATGGTTTTGACCTCGATGCTAAGCCCATGATTAAATTGTGTCGCTTGCATGCGAATAGCTATCGCGCACAGAAACTAAAGGAACGTAAACCATCAGGCGTACGAAAAGACTAAATAGGGTTCAAAATATTGTTAGTCAGGTCTGAGGCTCTCTGTACACTAAGTCGCTGTGGGTTCTTGATTCCACGAAAGCGAACATGCATGGCTGTGTCACATATTTTTCATACGTTTTATTGTTTATTTTAACTATTATAATATGTCATGTGGACAAAATCACAGTGCGCGGAATGGAAACTTCAATTTTCAAAATTGCTCTCAATGCAGCAAGAAAAAAGTATTTGAAGGTGGTGGCGTGGTGCCCTGTTTCTGCATACCACAATGTTTTCCGAATTAATGGATGAATGTAACGCGACCTAGAAACGTTGTGTCAAAAGTTTTCACAGCTTGTTTTAATAAGCATTACTGGGAATTACCTTCATATTTTCTTTAAGCTGGCCTCGAGAGAGAAATCAATGCAAAGCGTGGCAAACACGGCTCAAGCTTAAGAGTTTGCTAACTGTGCATTTACTCTTTCACACAGAAGCTTGAAAAAGTGTAAAATATAAAACAAAGCGTAAGGAGAACTTGCGTTTGGCCTTGTAGGGGGTGACTGTTCGGCACCTTGACCACGCAGAAATATACACAGGGAGGTACGGCAACATGGGCATTAAACTCGATGATTCACAAGAAAGACGTAGCAATATATAGCGGCTCAAGACATGCCTAGACAGCGCAACGTAAGCGCATCAGCCTAGTGGGGCAGCTAGATATAAAAAAACACATTTCGGATTGAAATGATTTCTTAGATATCTTGCTTACACAGTCGTTCTTTTTTGTTACGATAGCAGTTGTATAGACACTCTCAGATGAAGTTTGCCGCCGGCGTTGACGTGGGCTTCACCGTGGCCGTTAGTCACTGTATATGTATTTATATATTAGAAAACACAAGAAAGTAAAATAATATAGAATAGTACTCCTGTGCGCGGAATTGAACTTCGGTCCTTTGAATTGAGGCTGCGAGGAGTTAGTTACTGATACACGAAATAGCACCTACTTCAACGTTCAAACGACAAGCTATTTATCTTGACCACTTACCGCTGGTGACGGGCATCTCGGGAGGAACTATCATGTTTTCAGTATTACCAGCAAGATGACGCACTAGCGCGCGTCGACACATCGTCACGACGCAGCCGCAGGCGCTCTCATTTCCTACGCGTAGTTTGCCCCGCGGAGAGGGAGCCGGGTGGACGTTAACGCGCGCGCTTATCTCGAGGTGGGGACAATAGTAGGACTTTGGCTTTCACCGGAACGATTAGGTTGTAGTTACCGGGTGCACACAGATCGCTGCAATGGTTGCATAGTCTCCATTTGCGAAAAGGTCGCGCTTTCCAGACACAGCAAAGTAACAACTGAGACGCCTATTTGTCTTCATGTGTACTTGTGAGTACGTTTTTGTGCGTCATGTCTGCGTGAGAAACGTGGGGCACGTATTGATCTGCATGCCAGTTTGCGCGTGACCTTCCAGTTTGTCGCTATTGCGTTCATGGTTTCGCCTTTGTGGCAAAGCTGTGATTTTTTTAATATAATAGCTTTCGAGCTGTTTGGTCTTTATTGTGTCCAAAATCATATCTACATAAGGTAAGTCGCAACTCAATGAAGGTAGGACGCAGGTACGATGTCTCTGTTGTTGTTTCGGCATCTTACAAAATGACACAGCTCTGCTTTTGTGCCTTTAGAGAACATGAAAGGCTTTTGAGTCAACACTGTTTTTTACCCATTTTTCTTCCTTCCGCAGTTTTACCATAAGAAAAGGCGTGGCTGTTCTGAGAACAATACAAAGCCACACACTAAATTCTCTGCTGGAGTTGTGTGTGAAATTCTCCTGGCATGCAGCGAAGTCGTACATGTAGCAGGCGAGGTCACGCCTGAGTGATTGAAAAAGAGCTAACGAAGAAAAGTTGAAAAAAGACGATTTTGTTGCACCGGCCTGCGCGTTGTAAAGACGGCACTTGTGAATCACGGTTTTAAAGAATCAAGATTCTGGGCAAAATGAAGATCAAGCTGCTGGATGGCTTTTATGTGAAAGTAAAGTGGTGACTGTATAAGCGATACATCTACTGGATTATTTCAATATGAAACTTGCTTTTTTAATGGAGCTGAACACACTAGGATGATGAGCAGATGTAAACGTCTATATGCATGTGCAACTCACTATATATTGGTAAATCAATCTCATGCAAAAATAAATTTGAAGTTTCAACAAATTGGCACAGCGCAAACATTGAGTAGTTTTAGCGTAACGGAAAGAGACATGGATAGGAAAAAGCGCTGACTTACAATTTATTGCGTCACATCAAGGTCCTCTGGTTTTATTCAGTAAGCACGACCGAAGGCATGCGAATACATAGATCCCACAGCAGTTCATTTGATTAGCCTCAATATTCTCGCGTGTTAGCTGCTAACGATGTTCTGTGACAGTGGTGCACTATTCAGATTCCGGCTTATAATCACAATCTCTACATTGAATACGCAGATGGCCTTGATCAGCGGAGTTTACACGATAGTGATGCTTCTTTAAATTTTCATTCAAGCACCTGGCCGTTTGTCTAACATACTTCTTGCAGCAGGAGAACGAGAAGAAGTAAGTCAGTGCACATGCTACAAATTACCGCCTATGTTTGATTGTGGAGCAGCTCTTTTGTGTAGACTGCACATTCACGCGCTTACAAAGTTCTGAAAGCTTTTCCAGAACTCACCTTCAACCTTATCACCTATTTTTTTTAAATTGTGAGAAACATGGTGTAAATACGGTAGCACACTGACGCGCTTTGATTTACCGGCCGTACAGCTTGCTGGTGCTCCACGTCCCTGTTTAATGGTCATAAAATGTCTTTCACCACCGAAACCAGCTTATGATAAAAAAATCTAGCGCTTATCGATTGGGGAGCCTGCTCAACAAAGCTGCTGCTTATCGAGTGGCTGCAATAGTTGCGAAGAACGTTGTTGAAACGATGATGGGCAATTCTTCTCTTTATGAAATTAGAATGAGCCGACAAGTATAAGAGCAGCAGTTTGCTTTCTCTAGGCTCGTATTTCCAGCATACGTGATCGCATCAGATGATAAATCTCAAATTTAAAAGCCTTAATGAGGCATCCTGCGGCAGCTTATGCGTCAGAATTAGAGGTGACATACACTCGTCGAAATTGAACAATGTGGTTGAAACAGGAGCTTCGAAGCCACTACAATTACAGCAAAAACGTACAAGAAAAAAACCTTCAGGACAGCTGTCGTCAGCAGCGAACACATGAGATAATTGTAGCCAATCAAATGCATTTGCTGGAGAATCTGTGTATTAGCATACTTTCAGTTGGCTCACTAAAAAAGAAAACAATGAAAAAAATAGTATGTTGCTGTGATGCAATGGATTTTGAGTCAGCACTCTTTTTTACTCATTTCTCTTCCTTCCGTAGTTTTACCATAATCTGTCGTTGTCTTGCATTGTAATGTTGATTTATTTGTGGGGTTTAACGTCCCAAAACCACCATATGATTATGAGAGACGCCGTAGTGGAGGGCTCCGGAAATTTTGACCACCCCGGGTTCTTTAACGTGCACCTAAATCTGAGCACACGGGCCTACAACATTTCCCCCTCCATCGGAAATGCAGCCGCCGCAGCCGGGATTTGATCCCGCGACCTGCGGGTCAGCAGCCGAGTACCTTAGCCACTAGACCACCGCGGCGGGGCATTGCGTTGTAATGTATGTATGTTAATTGTAATGTATGTATGTTAATTCTAAATCACCAACTAGTCCAAGCATCTGTTTTATCAAATTGAAAGTTTGCTGCCCGTGGTGTCGCACCTCCGTCAGCCCTCATCCTTTTTTTACAAAAATGTTTCAAATGCCGGGTGAGTTCAGGATTCTGAAAAAATTACTTCAACTCAACAGATTTTAGCAAACATACATGACATTTTGCCACCTATGCGCATGGCATACTGATCTAAGGAGTGGCCCAGTTCACTTCTAGTCAGGTATCTCTCTAAATTACCAATAGAGGGCTGCTGTATGGTTGCATGCCGACTCGCCACGATCGATTAACAAAGATTCCAGGACCTTTTGCGAGCAAGCGTTACCATATTTTTGTGTGGTCAAGATGTCGAACACTAGAACAAATGTTTACACTGGTCAACCAAGTTCGGCTTGAAGCAAAGACAATTGACCTTGGTAGGGAAGGCCGTGGCTTTTTTGTAGGCTTTATAGGCTGTTCAGAGAAAGAGACTATAGTCTAAAAAAATATCAAGTGAAAAGGGTGTCTTTTTGTCCCACAACAATAATCGTCATCAGGCTTGCGTGCGCTTTCTTTCTCGAAAACTCGGCGCTGCCCGCATTCCTATCGAAACTGCAATGTAACCCTGATAATGGGCATGTAAATCGTGACCGGAATATACCGGGCGCGGGGCGATAGCGCAAAGATGGAACGCAAAATAGATGACGATTATTGTTGTGAGACAAAAAGACACCCTTTTTACGCGCTCTTTTTAGCGCGTAATTACCGAGTGTCGACCACAAAAGGATCGAAAGTGATTTTATTTTTCTGTTCATGCGAGTACTGAACTTGTCTTTTTATTCATGTCCTTTATCAATACCCGCAGTTGACTGTGAATTGAGTTCATCTGCACTTTGAGCAAATGGCAATAGCAGGTAACGGTAGGAACTGTCATTATGTATTTTGCCAACAGGTTTCAGAATATACTTTCACGCTTTTGCTTATCATTATTTGTTCTCGTTTCTGTACTGTAGTAGCAAAAGCAGACCTTGTACAAGGGCTTACCAAGAAAAAAGTGGTCGTTTCAAAATTCACTCCTCATGGAGAATAACCATGTGGTTTGGTGACTAATGTACGTACTAACACATAAGTCATTTGTAATAAAGTACAAGTTGCTGCTTTTCACTGAGACAACTACAAAGAGCACAGTTGTAAAGCTGGCAACTGACAAGATATATATAATTAGGAAATAAAGGAGCACACTTACAAAAATTTGACAGTTGTTTACTCTACGTTTCGGTCTTCGCACGGCCTTCGTCATGATTAACCCAATCCTGACGTTAATCCTGACGAATCCTGCCGAAGGCCGTGCCACGGCCGAAACGTAGAGTAAACAACTATCAATTTTTCGTAAGTGTGCTCCTTTATTTCTAAATATATTTGCCCCGGACCCACAGAATTTCTTTTTTAAATCTTTTTTAAATCATATATATATATATATATATATATATATATATATATATATATATATATATATATATATAAAATAGGGGAAAGAAGTGTTGTATACCTAAGGGCTCGTTTTTCCATGTTTTTTACACAATAATAATGAGATCTAACAGACAGTAATGCCAAGAAATGTACAGGGGAAGTTATTAGAACCAATGAAATGTAAATAAGAAGAAAGAAAAGTTGATGAAAAAATAACCAGCCGTGAGCAGAAAACAAACCTACGACCTTCGAGTAACGCGTTCGGTGCTCTAACCACTGAGCTACCTGCTCACGGCTGCTTATTTTTTCATCCACTTTTCTTTCTTCTTATTTACAATCCATTGGTTCTAATTTGTAGGCCCGTGTTCTCTGATTTGGGTGCACGTTAAAGAACCCCAGGAAGTCTAAATTTCCGGAGCCCTCCACTACGGCATCTCTCATAATCATATAGTGGTTTTGGGACGTTAAACACCATATATCAATCAATTCATTGGTTCTAATAACTTCCTTTGTACATTCCTTGGCATTACTGTCTGTTAGATCTCATATATATATATATATATATATATGTATATATATATATATATATATATATATATATATATATATATATATATTGCCACATGGTTTGCTTGGGTGAGATCGATGAGTGAAAGAGGACAAAGACGATCTGAGCTGCTGTTTGGCTAGTCAATCAATCAATCAATCAATCAATCATTTTATTTCCTTTAGATAAGGTGGAGTACAGGACTAAAAGCTCAAGAGCTTGACGAGGTCCTGACCCTGTTCACAAGTTGACAAAGCAGCAGGAATGGCAGTCAATCATGCACAACAAATATGAAATAAACCTATAGGTATAACATCACAAAAAAGTAATACAAAAAGTTTATGAAAACAGTGCTAAGATAAAAAGACAGTAGTTCAAATGTTTGGTCATGAAGTGGCATGAACATAAAAAACAATAATAAAAAGGAAAGAATGGGCATAAATTCTGAGAGATGTATCATTGAGGATAAGGTATCAGTTGGGCGAAGTGTTTAATCTGACAGTTTTATTTAGAGGAAGAATTGAAATCTTCATGGTTTAAAAAATTTAACAAAGAAGGTAGTCTGTAGGACAATGATTGTTTGTCATAGAAAGTTCTTGGGGTGGGTACAGTCCAAACATCTTAGTGCCTGGTGAGTCGAACACTTGTGTTTACGCTAAGTTTAGCAAGATTTATTGTGATATTGGTACCATGTTTGACAAACTCTTTATAGCATAACATCAGCCTGTAATTGTACAAAACAAAAACTGGAAAAACATCATATTTTAGAAAAAAGAAGTTTTGTAGAGGGCAGATAGTGTTCAGCCGCAGTAGGTCGTATGGCCGTTTTCTGTAGTAAGTGCAACTTCCGCAAATTCGTCCCACCGGTTTTGCACCACACTAAGCTACAGTACTGTAACAAAGATAATACCAGTACATTGTATATCATAATTTTCACCTTAATGGGAAGAAGAGATCGCATACCCGCAAGGACACCGATGGCCGATGACATCTTAGAGTGCAAAATAACAAAAACGCCGACCAAGGTGAAATACAGAAAACTTAAAAAGACGTTTAGGCTCCCCACACGGGAGCCTTGTTCACAGAGCATGCGCTGTCCTGTGAACAAGGCTCCCATTCGGGGAGCCGAAGCGTCTTTTTAAATTTTGTGTATTTCACCTTGGTTGGCGTTTTTGCTATTTTGCCCTATGTTTGTCCCCGACCAGACGGGATTCCGTCGGACTCTTGACGACATCTTAGAGTATAGAATAGCAACATGTATATTCCACGTAAGATGTCGTGAAAAATGTACACCAAGAACACTAACAGAATCAACCATGTCTAACTGCTGAGAGCCCAGAAATAAGCTCATCTTTTTTATCAATGTTTTTCCTTTAGGCGTATATAAAATGACTTGTGTTTTTGAAGGGTTTAGTTTTAGTAAATTCATTGAAGCCCAGGTATCTATAGCAGACAGTGTTTCATTAGCCATTTCTTCTATCTCTGTTTCCACTCTCCCTGTAATAAGAACTGTTGTGTCATCGGCGTAAGAGACAAATGTTGCGTTGTTTGTGCAGTGTATAATGTCATTATTACAAACCAAAAATAAAAGTGGCCTAAAATACTTCTTTGTGGCAAACCTACTACGACAGGCTTTCTTGCAGATATTTCCTTGTTGGCATCTATGAATTTTGTCCTGTCTGAAAGATAGGATTTTAAGAAAGCATGCGCTGTCCCACGCAAACCATTATTTTCTAATTTGCTGAGAAAGATGGAATGATTGATTAGGTCAAATGCCTTAGAAAAATCGACGTATATGCCTAACGCCATTTTTTACGACTAAATGCATCTATGATTATTTCTTCATCAGTCAAGAGGGCTGTTTCAGTAGAGCGATGCTTCCTGAACCCGTGTTGAAAATTTTGAAGCTAATTGTGGTGATTCAAATAGATAACAATCTGATATGCATTAATTTTTCTCCTGCTTTTGAAAACACTAGGATTATTGGAATTGGTCGATAATTGTTTATGTTATCTTTAGTACCATGCTTGTAAACAGGAACAACGCGTGAAATTAGCATTTGTTTTGGAAATACACCTGTAGATAATATTAAATTATAAGTATGGGTAAGAACAGGGTATATGATGTCAAGCGCATGCTTTATGGGGCGATTCTGGATACCATCGGCGTTCAAGGAGCGGCTGTTACTAATAGTACTGAAGCAAGAAAAAATTTCCACTGGTGTAGTTCGGGCAAGAAGTAGAGCGCAAATAAACGCGTTTGCAGACAGGAACTGAGCATAGTTATCGAGGCCTTCAAGATTATTTAACTGAGATTTCAATGGAAACAACTCATTAAACGCATTCGGTACTGCATTTCCCGAAAGTTTTTCGCCATTGTGACTCAAAGCGTCCGGAAGTAGTGAAAGTGACGTAGGCTTTAACAAAGCATTCAGTTTGCGCCAGACGACACCACATTTTTGATTGACTGGGTCACTAAACATTTCTAAGAAATAAGCATTCTTTGCAGACCTAAGTTGATTTGTTAGACTATTTCGATATTTTTTAAATTCGCTTAGGAGGGCTCGATCTCTAGACTTCACAAATTGAGCATACAGGGTATGTTTGCGTTTATTCATGCGAGCAAGCTCAGGCGTTAGCCAAGGTTTGCGTGCCCTGAATGCCCGTGCCACGTTTTTCTTGGGGAAATGATCTTGGTAAAATGTTTGGAAAGTGCTAATAAAAGCATTGTATGCAACGTCACTATCTTTCGATTTGTAAACGCTACGCCATACCACATGAGCAATAACTTTGCCAAATTCTTCAAGATTTGATGAGGTAATAAATTGAATAATAACTGACTTTGTAGTTTTACTAGCAATGAAGTGCATTCGATTTACCAGTAATATAATACCTAGGTGATCACTAATGTCAGTGTACACAACATCGGCCTCTAACAAGTCGATGTTAATGTTTGAGAAGACTACATCTAACAGGGATGCGCCGTCGATCGTCACACATGTTGCAGAAGATATCGTGTTTCAAAAACCGTAAGCTGTGATGAGTGAATGAAAATTCTTTTGTAACAGGGACGATGAAAGCATGTTTATATTGACGTCACCACCTAAGACCAGGTTGATTTTCTCTTCTAATGAATAGCTGAAAAGCTTTTCAAGGGATGCAAAAAATCTTGTATCACCAGATGGAGGTCTGTACATAACAGAGAACATGTTGTTACGGCTCTGCACTGTTAACACCTCATAATCAGGGGTTATATCAGTAAATTCGACCATGAGCTCAGCCAAAATATTTTCCTTGAGAAAGAGTGCGATACCACCCCCTCTCTTATCACGACGATTTTGGAGGAACAATTGATAGCCAGGAAGCTGAAACATGTCCGATAAAGGCGTTAACCAAGTTTAAGTTAACGTTATTACTGAAAACGATGTTCCGAAAGTGTCAAGTAGCAAGCTGAAATCGTCTATTTTGTTTGGCAGGGAACGAATATTTTGACGAAAAAACGTCAATTTTGGTTTTTTAGCTGAGAATAACTGTTTTATTCCGGAAGGCACGTAACCCATTATCAAGCCAAGTCAAACTTGGTTAGGTCCCATTAGCAAATTTCGGACAGGTTCCCTCTGCTTCCAATGACACACACCCGGCTGTCCTCTGTTTCCCTCGCCTTGATACGACAACCATCAGTCCAAAGAAACTTCCACTTTTTTTCTTATTTCAGAGGAAATTCTTGCGCAATAGGCGCTTGTTTTCAAGCGTCAAGTGTTCATTGATATAGATTGGAACAGCCGCGGTCTGTGGGAGGTCAAGGTCTGCCGTAGTTAACCTAGCTTTCCTAGCTTTGGTGATAAAGCCAGCTTTCTTTGTTCTCACGCAAAATTGGGCTATTATGTTTTTGTCCTTCTTGGTGGGTACACGGTGAATGACGTCAATGTCTTTAGAGGTCACAGGACACCCTATCTTGTCCTCAAGTTTTTGCAAGATGGCTGTGCAGTCCTCCCCTAGCGCGCAGGGTATACCCTTGATTTCAATGTTGTTGATACGAGAGTATTGCTCCGAATTAGCAAGTCTTCTGCATAGGTCCTCGTTTTCTTTTCTCAAAGTTTTGTTGTCCAAAGCTAACGCTTCCTGATCATGTTTAACTTTTTCGTACAGTGAGTTAAACACCTCAAGGCTTTTGCGCATTTCTGCCACCTCTTTTTGAAATGCGTCAACCTCACGCGACAATTCAGCATTCGTGACCATGGTTCAAAAGAAAAAAATACACCGAGTTGGCAGCAGCTGGTGTGGAAAATATGAACAATAAAAAGCTTCAATTGAATAAAAGTAACCTGCGTTGTGAAATTCGTTGGTTTAGTGACAGAGAGCCAGTTGCCAAAGCCGCTGCTGCCAACCGTTGTGAGGAACACTGGGCACGGTACCGCTTAAGTAGCGTCGATGGCAGCGCTGCACCAGGGGCCACTTCCACGTCAAAGCACGTGTCACTCCGTCGTAGCTGCGCATGTGTCACTCCGTCATCTTCAAGGAATGATTCCGCCGGCTTGAAGTGGTCACCGCCGACATGCACTGTCTCGGCGCCTGCGTAGCGAAATTCGTTGGTTTAGTGACAGAAAGCCTGTTGTCGAGGCCGCTGCTGCCAACCGTTGTGAGGAACACTGGGCAAGGTTCCGCTTAAGTAGCGTCGATGGCAGCACCGCACCCGCGACCACTTCCAAGTCAGAGCACGTGTCACTCCGTCGTAGCTGCACGTGTCACTCCGTCGTCTTCAAGGGATGATTCCACCGGCTTGAAGTGATCACCATCGGCATGCACTGTCTCGGCGCCTGCGTAGTGAAATTCGTTAGTTTAGCGACAGAAAGCCTGTTGCCAAAGCCGCTGCTGCCAACCGTTGTAGACTCAACGAGCCCATTGTATAAAGTTTGTCGTGAGAAAAGTGACAAGACTGGTGGAGGTTATAATGTTGTGCGTCTGCATCTTGTTGGTGACTGGTGTTTATGCGAGCTAGCTGACGAGCTTCTTCGGCGTATTCAGTGTATTGCTCAGCGTCTTGAGCAAGTTGATTGCTTTGGTCGCACGGAAGCATAGCATCGAGCATGGTTCGCACGTTTCGTCTATAAACAAGTCGGAAAGGCGGAAATCGTGTTGTTTCTTGCGTTGCCGTATTGTAAGCAAACGTGATGTATGGAAGAATCTCGTCCCAGGTTTTGTGTTGTACGTCCACGTACATTGACAGCATGTCCGCTATAGTCTTGTTACGCCTGTCAGCCCATTGGATTGCGGGTTATAAGCCGTTGTTTTTTGATGACTGGTGCAGTTCAATTTAAAAATATCCTCCATCATTCGTGCTTTAAACGACGTCCCTCTGTCCGTATTTACGCATGACGGGGCAACATGCCGTAGGACGATTGGGTGCACAAAGAACTGCGCGACTTCAGAGGTCGTGCCATGGGGTAACGCTTTTGTTTCAGCATAACGAGTAAGATAATCTGTCGCAATTATAGTCTATTTGTTCCCGGAGGACGACAAAGGGAAGGGCCCTAGAAGGTCTATTCCACGACGTCAAACGGTGTCCGTGGTCGTGTGATCGGTTGGAGCAGGCCCGCGGGGGTCTCAGTTGGAGTCTTGCGGCGCTGGCACTCACGGCAGCCTTTCACGTATCGATGTACACTAGTTGATAGTCGCGGCCAGTAATACTGTTGGCGTACTCTGGCGAGAGTTCGAGAATAGCCCAAATGTCCTGACGTGGGCTCGTCGTGGCACGCAAGGAGGATCTCATCACGCATATCGGTAGGAACAACGAGTAGGAAGGCTTTGTTGCTAAGGATTATGATAAGGACTCTTTTAAGGCTTCCATCGTGTTATGCTCGAGAAACGATTTGTCTATTCTGCATTTAAATGCGCAAAGCTTAAAAAGTAAGGAAAAAATCGTTTGCATGATTCTTGATAATTTAGAATACAACTTCGACATTTTAGCCTTTTTTGAAACATGGTTCACCGATGATTATGAAGTACAATTCCCAGGTTACAGATGTACAACCGTATTCAGAAAGGGGAAACGAGGAGGTGGGGTAGCATTTTATATAAAAATTGACTTGCATTTCGAAACTGTGGCAGAGCTTTCAGTCGCTAACCCACACTACAAATGCCTCATGATGAAGTGCCACCACACTGTAATTGTGCTAATTTACAGGCCACCCTCTGGTGCCATAGATGCCTTCTTTAACTTTTTAGAACATATGCTGGGTCTTTGTTCCGACCTCGGTCTGGCTATTGTTATTACGGGCGATTTCAACATCAATATGCTGTCTCTAGAACGCAACAAACAAGTTCTTGATTTATTTCTTACTTATGGCCTTGAAACTGTAATTGATGTACCGACAAGAGTGACAGGTGTCTCCAAAACTCTTATTGACTTGTGCTTTATCCCACGAACGAATGTCATAGAAGCTGGTGTTTTGCTATCATATATAAGCGATCACATGTCAATCTTTGTCTTTTTCAACCCTCATTCAAAACACATCAATTGCATGCCAATAAAGCTTTTAAATTTAGAAAGAATAACAAAAGCAATATTGCTGCTTTTCAAACGTATGTTAGTAAAACCTCATGGTCCCACCTGAATCAATTAACGGATCCTGTCATTGCTTACAATAATTTTATCAATCACGTTAAGAAACAATATGATGAAGCGTTTCCTTTATCAACTTTGAATCAAAACAAGAAATGTAGAAAACTTTGGATTACTACGTTGCTAAAAAAATGAAGGAACAGGACAAACTTTTAAGTCGATTCATCAAAACTAGACAACCTCATCTCCTAACTGATTATAAAAAAATTACAAACAAACTAGGCCGTGATATCAAAAAGAAAGAAACTGTTATTACGAAAGAATGTTCGAAAACATTCTCAATGACACCAAACGTGCGTGGAAAACATTAAAAAGCCTACTGCCGCAAAAAGAGCAAATCAGCGTCTCTGAAATTGTAGACAGCGGTACAAGTTATACCGGTATATCTTTAGCTAATAGGTTTAATGAACACTTTCTAAAATGTGGAGCATCGATACATGATAATTATGACAGGCATAACTACAGGTCATACAATGCGCATAACTCTTTAAAGTCTCTTTTTATGAAGCCAACCACAGAATATGAAATTAAGTCCCAAATATCGAAGGTAAAGAATTCATCTGCATGTGGCTAAGACGAGATAAAAGCCGAGCCTATAAAATCAGCTGTCGACAGTATCAGCAATCCTCTATCGCACATATGCAACCTCATTTTGGCTACAGGCATGTTCCCTGATAAACTAAAAATTGCTAGAGTAACAGTTATCTATAAGGGAGGCGACAGAAATGACATGAACAACTAAAGGCCAATCTCGGTATTACCACTATTTTCAAAAGTATTTGAACAAATGATTAACGTAAATATTATACATTTCTGCACTGAAAATGATGTACTTACAGGCAATCAATACGACTTTCAGAAAAAGAAGTCAAGTGAAATGGCTCTTTTAAGTATCAAAGAAAAAGTACTTCTGAATTTCGAAGACAAAAAGTATACTCTAGGGATATTTCTTGATTTTAAAAAGGCATTTGACTCTAATAAGCATGACATCTTGTTAAAAAAGTTAAGCGTATATGGCGTTAGGGGACTTGCTCTCGACCTTATACGTAGTTATTTGACAAACCGCTATTAGTACACAGACACCAATCATTCAAAAGCTGTTCTGGGGGAAATCAAATACGGGGTTCCTCAGGGTTCCATCCTTGGACCACTTCTTTTCTTATTAGATATAAATGATATAGTGAATATTGCGTTGACGCCAGATATCATTTTTTACGCCGACGACACAAATGTATTTTTTTCAGGAGAGCATCTGCATATGCTTCAATTGCAGGCTAATAAATGGCTCAACAATTTGGCTGAGTGGCTAAATGTAAATAAACTTGCACTAAATACCAAAAAACTAAATATATAATTTTTCGCTTCAGAAATACGACTATCGGGAATGACGTACACTTGAAATTCCGTGGCGAGAACATCGAGCGTGTAAGGATACATAAATTTCTCGGTATTCTTTATGAAGAAAACCTCAGCTGGTCTCCTCATGTCGATAACCTCACAAAACGCATCTCACGTTCAATAGGTATTATAAGTAGAGCAAAGCAACTTTTGCCTCGGTGAATAAAAATTCAGCTATATTACGCTATAATTTGATTCTCATTTACAATACTGCCTTGTTGTGGAGGAAACAACAACAAAAATAATCTTAGAAAGCTGCATATTCTACAAAAACGTATTTTGCGAGTTATTGAAAATGTGCCATATATAACTCACTCCGCTCCACTTTTTAAAGCAAATACCATATTAACAATGGAACACATACTGAAAAAGAAGCTAGGCATTGCAATACTTCGGAAAAAAAAAGTCATGTCAGGACAGCTTTTATCGACAATTCCTGGGAAAGGGACATACTCAGGAAACTAGAAAAACTATATATCATGAAGGTTACACACGAACAAACTATGGCATGCAAAACAATCTTACGCTATTGCAGATTTCTTAAATCATCATCCTGCCGTCATAAACTTGGTACAGGAAACAAGGCACATGAAATGCTTAAAAAAAGTTATCCTCATACCTCATTTCAATACAAGAATAATTCTGTTTTTTTTTTACCTTGCTGCAGTCTATACTGTACATACACTTAGAAAATTTATCCGTTTTATGAGTATATTAAACAATGTATATATTTATAGAATCCTGTATATGTTTTGCCTAACGATGTATAGTATATGTAATCTTTTGTATGTGTTTTTGATTATCTATTTGTCACTGATGTTTGAGTTATGTGTCTCTAGGAAAGAATGTGACACTGAGACAGGCACTCGTGCCTTTTTGTCACACCTTCCAGACAAGACAAATGGACACATTATTTGTCTTTGTCGTTGACTGAAATAAAGCTGGACATAAACCACGGGCGTTTTTCTTGTAAAGAATGCCTCTTCTTAGACAAAAAGTGGACAGTTCGCGAGCAATGTGTTGAGGGACCTGAGAGTTTGCAGCCTTCCAGGGAATCAATGACTGGGCGTAATTCGTCGTCTGCCCGCTGTTTTGACATAAATTCGGAATCGCTAACTGCTCCGAGAAAGGCATTTTCATCCTCGGGGCCCCTGACAGCGTGCCCCACTGGTGCTCGACAAAGCGCGTCGGCGTCTTCGTGTTTGCGCCCTGACCTGTACACAATCGTAAAATCGAACTCCTGCATACGCAAACTCCACCGAGTGAGACGGCCGGACGGATCTCTGAGATTTGCCAGTCAGCAGAGCGAGCGGTGGTCAGTCACCACTTTGAAGGGACGACCGTAGAGGTAAGGCCGAAATTTGGTCGTCGCCCACACGACTGCGAGGCATTCTTTTTCGGACGTAGAATAGTTGGTCTCGGCTCGAGAAAGAGTACGAGTGGCGTAAGCTATCGCATGCTCAACGCCGCCGTGTCATTGTACAAGGACAGCGCCAAGTCCGACGTTGCTGGCATCTGTATAAATTTCTGTAGCAGCGTCCTCATCAAAATGGGCAAGAACAGGGGCTGTTTGCATTCTCTGTCGAAGCTCTGTGAATGCTGTATCTTTTTCTGCGCCCCAAGTAAAGGGCACATCATCTCGGGTGAGTCGCGTAAGAGGTCCAGCTATTTTCGAGAAGTTGGCGATAAATCGGCGATAATACGCGCACAAGCCGAGGAAACGGCGTACTGCTCTTTTATCTGATGGAACAGGGAAGGCGGCCACAGCAGCATTTTTTTCTGGGTCAGGTCGCACTCCATCCGCACTAATGACATGTCCCAGAATTTTCAGCTCTTCATAGCCGAAACGACATTTTTGGGATTTCAGCGTGAGTTCAGCTGTGCGAATGGCTTCCAGAACCTTTCTCAGACGCTTCAGATGTTCTTCGAAGCTCTCGAAAAAGATGACCACATATTCGAGGTGCACAAGGGAGCTTTGCCACTTCAAGCCAGCGAGAACTGTGTCCATCATCCTCTGAAAAGTGGCTGGGGCCGAACAGAGGCCGAAGGGAAGAACTCGGAATTCGTTAAGTCCGTCTGAAGTCACAAACGCGGTTTTTTCTCGGTCTCGTTCATCCACTTCGATTTGCCAATGGCCACTCTATAGATTGATGGACGAAAAATACTTCGCGCGTCATAACCTGTCGAGAGTTGTCAACCCGTGGAAGTGGGTAGACATCTTTTTTGTGACGCTATTTAGCTTGCTGTAGTCAATACAGTTTGTTTGTTTGTTTGTTTGTTTCCCTGGGATGATGGCTCATACCCCCTTAGGGTGATCGGCCAAGAAAGTGCAGTGCAGTTTTTCTGTGATCATTTTACCTATGTGTAATGAATTTGTATTATAATAAGACTAATATAAAAAACAACATAAAAAGAGCAAACGAGAAAAAAATAGAAAAGTCAACTTGAGCAATTTTGAGATTTGGGGTGTTATGATTACCACTCAGCTGCGTTTACCTCACTTTGCCCTGGGGAGTAATACATAATATTTTTTTTTATTGAAGATCACAAAGGTATACGCTTGGTTGCCTGAATATAATCGCAAGCAGCATTGAAAGCATCCCTGTGGCAGTGTCCAAAAACTGAGACACCAAAGCTTAGCACCGTTTCCGCCGTCAATCTAATGCCTATTTTCAGAAATGGCACAACTAGTAACCTTTTTCGAAGTATAGAGTAGCGGCGACAATACAAAAAATAATGTTTTAGTGATTCCATTTCTCCGCAGAATGCGCAGAGTGGTAATGTTGTCTGACCAGATCTGTGTAGATCTGGTCAGGGGGGGGGGGACACGACATTAAAATTTAGTAATTAAAACTTCGAGCTTTCTGGACTGGCTCCAGTGGAGTTGCCATGGAAACATGAGGTGGTTATATTCTGTCCATGTAGTTACTTTTTCTATCGTTTCAGTGGAGATTGCTGATTTTCGATATCTTATTGCCGTAATATATTCAACATCTGGCAGTATGGACGAAACTGGCCCATCAAGTGCAGCTCGTGCTAAGGAATCGGCCAATTCATTTAATCTTAATCCACAGTGTTTCGAAACCCATAGTAGCCTCAGGAGTCTCAACTGCGGGGGCACTAATGTTTTGAATGTGCTTAGAATTCGAGAGTTCTCTGAAGCTGTCAGAGCTGCACAAATTGAAAGAGAATCCGTCATTATGACTGCGTTGTTTTGATTTGATGGAAGTTTTCGAAGAGCTAAAATAATCACCACGAGCTCTGCTTCAAAAACTGGAGTCAGGCAGTCTCACTGAAAAGGACCAGTCAAGCGAATCAAAGGCAATGCCTAGACCTGGCTTTTGATTATTTACGGAAGCAATACAGAATCGCAGGGTTTCGTCTTTTTTCTTCACCAGAACGACTTGCGAGGACCAAGGGCTGCGGGATCGTTTAATAATCCCGTCATCAAGCATCTCTTTTACTTGTGTCAGAATAGCTTCGCGTTTTTTGGCAGAAACGCGACAAGCCTGCTGCCGTATGGCGCGGACGTCATCGTCGGTAATAATTCGACGCTTCGTGAGGTGTGTTTGACGGACTTTGGAAGAAGAGACGAAGCAAGATCGAAACTTTCTTAAAAGGACATGAAGTGCAGCCTTTCTCTCGTCTGACAGCGTCAAATTATTGTCGATGTGGTCTAGAAATTCCTCATCCTCATGCGTTTCCTCGTACGAGAAGCACTTCGTGACGTCGGCAACAGGGTCTCCATGGGCTAGGGTGGTTCCGCGGAAAAGATGCCGGTGCTGGTAATTGAAGTTCGTAACTAGCATCGTTGACTGTCTGTCACGGACACGCACAACACTAATGGCAGCGCATACACCTTGGAGCAGCAGAAGTGATAGGTTGCTTTCCGCGACCACCTCGCCGTCTTGGAGGTCTTCATAAGTGACTTCGATGGGAACAGTCGCTGGAGGTGGCAGCGGCACACTGTCGTCAGCAACACGCAGCGCTGGTCTACGGCAGTTATCAGCATCTCGATCTGTTGCGCCTTGAGTCGAGAAGGTCACGATGCGCTCACGGAGATTTATGATGGCACCGTATTCCCGAAGGAAGTCTATGCCGATAATCAGCTGACGCGAACAGTCGCGAAGAACGAGACAGTTCAGCACAAACGTTGACGCACGAATTTTCACTCTTTCGGTATAGCGACCCAGCGGGGTTCCAAGGTGTCCTCCAGCTGTTCGAATTCGCGTTCCATTCCACGGAGTGATCACTTTCTTAAGATCATTCGCTAGCCTCCCGCTGATAATCGAATAGTCTGCACCAGTGTCTACCAATGCACTAACCCGAAAACCGTGAATCAGCACAGGTATGTCGAGTGACACGCGGTCACTGGGTTCAGATGTGGATGTCGGCGTTTCTTCGGTACTGCGATTATTCTCGGACAAAATGCCTTCAGCGTTGCGTGCAAGTGTTGATCGGAGGTCTTCCGCACTATGAGTCCCAGCGACCTTGCCCCCGAAGGCCGCTGCCTTCAGTTTTCCTGACGAGGGCTCGGGGAGCGTTCCCATGCCGTCACCCCGAAACGCGGCCCAGTGGCTGTGCGTCTCGTTGGAGGTGGTGACCGCGATTGCCGTCATGTAAAAGGTGCACGCTGTTGCACGAGATACTCTTCGATATCCCTTGGGCTTTGACCGATTTGGGGACGAGGGGAATTGACGGAAAATCCACGCAGTCCAAGTTGCTGGTATGAGCATTCGCGGTAAATGTGACCAGCCTCACCGCAATGATAGCAGAGGGGTCGTCTGTCCGGCGTACGCCAGAGATCAGACTTGCGCGTCGGTGCACGGCGACCATCGATGTCCAAATCAGCGCACGCTGACTGAATCGCGACTGACTTCATCATTATCTGGATCGGAACGTGCGGCACTGTCTGGATCGAGACGTGTGGCACTGGCTGGATCGGGACATTGGCAATGTCTGGTTCGCGACTCTTTGACAAGAAAAAGGAGTGGCTGATCGCAAGGCTTCCGCGTACGTACGACGGTGACTGTCAGTAGACACAGGAGCCGTTTCCGGATCAAGGGACATCGGCGGAAAACGATGGGCGTGCACCACCTGCTGGACCTCGTCACGGATGACACTGGTGATAGAACCGACGTCGATTTGCCTTGTCTTGTACATCTTTTATATTTCTTCTCGGACAACAGAGCGGATGACCTCGCGAATCCATTCGGAGTTCTTGCTCCCAGGGGTGGCAAAAATTTCGGTAGTTGAGGCAGCATTCACTTGACAGTCAAACAGGGCAGACCGTTGGTGCAGTACTCGCTCCATTGTTGCCGCTTCAGTAAGGAACTCAGCAACACTCTTGGGGGGACTACCGACCAAACCAGCAAAAAGTTGTTCCTTCACACCACGCATGAGGTGGCGCAACTTTTTTCTTCTGCCAAAGCAAGACCCGCTCGCTTGAAAAGCCGTGTCATGTCCTCGACGTATATCGAGACGGTCTCATTGAGCATCTGAAAATCTGATTGTAATGCGCGCTCCGCCCGTTCGTGGCGGTCGGGACTCCTGTAGGTCTCCAGAAAGTGACGCTGGAACTCGCGCCAAGATGTGAGAACATCATTCCTGTTCGAAAATCACGTATTGGCACCGTCCTTTAGGCCGGTATACACGTTCCGGAGCTTCGCGGCATCATCCAAGTAATTGATCGCTGCTACACGTTCGAACTCACTCAGCCAGTCGTCAACATCTTCATGCTGCTGTCCGTGAAATTGGCTTGACATGAGCGGGTTCTGGACGGTGCAGTAGATTGGCGTGGAAGGTGTCGGAGCTTGCACGGGATCTTGTGTCGAAGTCATAGTCACTGCGTCAGTGGTTGGTGCCTCAGGCGGTAGGCCTCGGTGGCGGGGGCTTACTCTGTGAACAGGAGTGTCCACGACTGCAGGGCTTGTGTTCAGGCTGCTGGGCGGGGTCTTGGGCATCGGATGGATCGTGAGACGTTGTACCCGGTATATATATATATATATATATATATATATATATATATATATATATATATATATATATATATATATATATATATATATATATATATATATATATATATATATATATATATATATATATATATATATATATATACATATATATATATATATATATATATATATATATATATATATATATATATATATATATATATATATAGTGGGAGTAATAATTCAATGGGCCAGTTAGTCTTCGTGAAGGTATGGGATATGGCACAACGGGAGCGTTGTAAACAATGATAAATATATTTATTTCCCAACAGTTTCGGGAGGGGACCTCCCTTCATCAGGGGATGAGTTCATCAGGGGATGAGACTCATCCCCTGATGAAGGGAGGTCCCCTCCCGAAACTGTTGGGAAATAAATATATTTATCCTTGTTGACAACGCTCCCGTTGTGCCATATCCCTTATATATATATATATATATATATATATATATATATATATATATATATATATATATATTTATATATATATATATATATATATATATATTTATATATATATAGGCAGGCATGGTGGTTGAGTGGCCGCAGCGTTGCATATAGTCCAGTAGATCCTCCGTGAGCGGTCACAACGTGGTTTATTTCGACGTTTCGGCCTAGAGTCTGGCCTTGATCAGGCTCTAGGCCGAAACGTCAAAATAAATCACGTTGTGACCGCTCACGGAGGATTTACTGGACTATATATATATATATATACATATATATATATATATATTTATTTATTTATGAGAAAGAAGTGTATACCTAAGGGCTCGTTTTTCCGTGTATCCATACAATAATAATGAGATCTAAGAGACAATGATGCCAAGGAATGTATAGGGGAAGTTCTTAGAGCCAATGTAAAGTAAATAAGACGAAAGAAAAGTGGGAGAAGGAATAACTTGTCATGAGCATAAATCGAACCTATGACTTTCAAATTACGCGTTGATTTTTGGATGCGCAGTGGGTACTTTGTTGGCGTGCAACGTGATGCGTTGTTGGTGTACGACTTCTGTTCGAGTCGCACTGAACAACTTAATTTTGCTCTTTCTTTTCAGCTTTCAAACTTGTTTCAAGTAATGTTGTCTAATTTAAAAGCGGCATCCTACAGTGGAGCTATGGGAGGAGCCGCTTGCCAGCGAGAATCTGGGCGATCAGCTGAGTAAACTACGAGAACCAAAAAACGTCGAAATCGGGAAAACCAGAGCAGTATAAACTGAGACAGAGAGCAAAGACGTGTCACTAACAAGTAACATTTATTTTGGAGCAACCTTCCTCCCAAGTCTGTACAACGCGTGCTATGATAGCAAATCAAAAACACCCGGCAAGCTAATCTAAGGAAATCACCTTTGTGCTAAACAAAAACATTCTTTTCTTGTGAGGTAAACTGAGGCTGTGTTAACTCATTTGTCAGGACCGAGTTTCCAGATATTAATTGCCTCAATAATCTCCCATTCACGTTGCGTCTTAGCCTTACCTAAAATTGTAACCTTATTGTATAGGGGCGTGAAACCACACGACTTGGAGGGCAACGGCAAGTTACCAACACTGCCCGAGGGTAGAAGATTTTGATGCTCCCTGATTGATTGATATGTGGGGTTTAACGTCCCAAAACCACCATATGAGTATGAGAGACGCCGTAGTGGAGGACTCCGGAAATGTTGACCACCTGGGGTTCTTTAACGTGCACCCAAATCTGAGCACACGGGCCTACAACATTTTCGCATCCATCGGAAATGCAGCCACCGCAGCCGGGATTCAAACCCACGACCTGCGGGTCAGCAGCCGAGTACCATAGCCACTAGACCACCACGGCGGGGCATTTTGATGCTCCCTCAACCGAACATTGTTACATCGACCAGATTGCTCAACGTAAAACCTGTCATAACGAGATGCCGTACACCGCACATGTGATACACGCGCAGTGTTTCTTCACATGTTGTATGTCACGCAAACTTCTTATTGTGCCGGGCTGCGCAATCTTCTTGCAAAGATCTGCCAGTTTTCTGGGTGCAGAATAGACCAGTCGGACATCCATGCGGGCCGCAACCTTCGTCAATCTGTGTGATATGTCATAGACGTACGGCATAACTACAAAGTTCTTCTGGTCTAGAACAACAGCATCAGTTCTGTGTTTTAAATTGAGGTGCTTAAACCAATGTGCAGCAACAGAGGCTATTAACGACTTCGCATTCATAGCCTGCCAACAAAAGCCTATATTGCAACTCAATCATGCCATCTTGTATTTTATGCATGCAGCTCTTTGTAACAGCATTTGTGAGCTATAGATTGGCAATACCTCTTTTTACCAGTTTGGAGGGCGAGGAATCATAGGGCTAAATATTATTTTTAGTCCCTGGACATTACTTCCAACGGACGTGAACATGAGGGTGGAACGTGAGTGTGAGGTCTAAAAACCTAAAGGAATTTTCCTGGGCAACTGCACCCGTGAAACAAAAATGTCAACAGCATGCTTGAAATACTGAAATGATGTTGCCAATGACATCTAAAACACAATCACTCCTTTAAATACTGAGAAAAACAGTAATATCTTGAACATTTCTAAAAATGCGCACTACCCGGTGATCAACGAGGCTTTGGCACAATCGTCTGTCATAAATGACTAAAAATACTGCAAAGCACCGGAGCAATACAAGACCCCCTACATATACCATTTTTCTGCAAAAACAATTTGCCATCGAACGTGATAAAACTTGCCGAGAAATAAAAGTTCAAAAGTTCAATAAAGTTCTCAGTTTTAAGGCCGCACGCCCCTCGAAAAGAGGTCTCGCCTTGTGATTCAAAGGCCTCGCACAAAACTGAAAACAGTTCGTTATGGGGTAACACAACTCTTCAATATCAACAGAAAAAGCTGTATTGATACAAGCTCTTCCGCCCTCAGAGCCTCAACTAGCACACTCGAGCTGTCAGTGCCACATGGATTGTGGCAATCCACACGGAATACCACCAAAAAGCAAGAAAAACTCCGGACAAGGACTTCATGGTGATTGCCCAGAAACCGTCAAAAGTCAAAAAGAAAGCTCTTAAACTCATGGAACAGCTTCACCTTGAGGCCCTAGTGAAGTCGGCGAAAAAAAGGAAAGGTGATGTGCTCGTTGTGTTTTTCACGCTTAAGACGCACAAGCCGGAGCGTACTATGAGAACCATTGTTACTGAGGAAGGCTCATGGCAGAAAGTTGTCGGTAGGTTTCTGCAAGGCCCCCTAAAAGATCTTGTTTCTGGTGATCTGTGTGGCATTGACAGCTCGACTGTGCTGAATGAGAATCTGAGGGTGCAAGAGCGGGTAGCGAACACAGCTTTTCCTGTTGACATTGAAGAGCTGTATTATTCTGTATCCCATAACGAACTGTTTCAAGTTTAGCGCGATGCCATTGAATCATGTGGCAAGACCTGCTTTCAAGGTGCGTGCGGCCCGGCAACTGAGAACTTCATGGGACTTTTAAACTTTTATTTGTCGGCAACTTTTATCACCTTCGATCGGAAGTTCTTTTCACAAAAAAATGATATATTGCATGAGGTCTTGTGTTGCTCCGGTGCTTTGCAGTATGTTTTAGCCAATTTCGACAGACGCTTGTCGCCTCACCTCGGTGGTCTAATGGCTAAAGTACTCGGCTGCTGATCCGCAGGTCGTGGGATTCAATTCCCGATGTAGGCGGAAATATTGTAGGCCCGTGGGCTCAGACTTGGGTGTGTGTTAAAGGTTCCCAAGTGGTCGAAATTTCTCGAGCCCTCCAATACGGCGTCTCTCATAATCATAAGGTGGTTCTGGGACGTTGAATACCACATATCAATCAAATCAGATGCTTCTGCCAAAGCCTCAGTGATCACCGGGTGGATGTGATATTTAGATATGTTGATGACTTTTTTCTGAGTATTTCGAGGAGTGATTGTGTTTTAGACGTCATTGGCAACATCATATTAGTATTTCAAGCATACTGTTCACATTTTTTGTTTCACGAAACAAGTTCCCCAGGAACATTTTATTAGGTTTTTAGACCTCACAGTCACGTTTCATCTTCATGTGCACGTCCGTTAGAAGTAAAGTCGAAGGACTAAAAAGAATATTTTGCCCTATGATTCCTCCCCCTCCAAACTGGTAAAAAGAGGTATTGCCAATCTATGTCTCACAAATGCTGTTACAAAAGTTGCATGCATAAAATGCAAGATAGCATATTTGAGCAGCAAAATATGCTTTTTTAGCAAGCTATAGATAGACCCAAACTCGTTAATAGCCTCTGTTGCTGAACATGAATTTAGCGCCTCAATTTAAAATACAGAACTGATGCTGGTGTTGTAGAACACAGAATTGATGGAGGTGCTCTTGTACAGAAGAAGGTTGTGGTTATGTCGTACGTCCATGACATATCACACAGATTAAAGAATGTTGCAGCCCGCATCGATAATCGACTGGTCTGTTCTGCACCCAGCAAACTCACGGGTTTTTGAAAGAAGGTTGCGCAGCTCAGGACAATAGGAAGTTTGTGTAACATAAAACGTGTAAAGAAATAAAGCGCGTGTATCACATGTGCGGTGTATGGCATCCCGTTAGGTTGTGACAGGTTTTACGTTGGACAGTCTGGTCGATGTATCAATGTTCGGTTGAATGAGCACGAAAATCTTTTACCTTCGGGAAATGGTGGTAACTTGCCGTTGCACTGCAAGTCATGTGGTTGCACGCCCCTTTTCGATAAGGTGACAATTTTAGGTAAGGCTAAGACGCAACGTGAACAGGGGATTATTGAGACATTTTATATCTTAAAACTGGGTCCTGGCAAATGTGTTAGTGCAGCGACAGTTTATCTCACCAAAAAAATTGTTTGTTTGAAGCACGAAGGTGATTTACTTAGATTAGCTTCTCGGCTATTTTAAAGATGATAGTCTTTCTGGGGACCTTCGACGCAGAATTTTTGGTCTGTCTGTCTTACATTTGCCTGTTTGTCCCCGCCTAATGGTACCCTAAATGGCACCAAAAGACCAAACGATATTTCAAACGGGCCACCCACCCGCAGCGCCCACCATTATTGCTCAAAGTTCAGTGCTCATACTTATGTGATTGTCAATTAAAAAGCAATTATTGCGCATATTTGAGGCACCATAACGACACGTTTATATTAGGTGTGTGTATTTTTTTACTAAAAATGCATACATAAGTAAGTTTAAGAATCGTAGCCTTTAAAACGCTGCGCTGGCCATGTAACGCTTGCACGAAACGGCGTTTCCAACGCTTTGTTAAGACGACGCGGTGTTCGCACTTACCCGTCACCTTGTGTTCTAATCCCTTATCACCTCAGAGACGGCATACACGCTGCGCGTCCCGTTTTCCAGAATAACTGCCAGATAGCACTCATGTCTTACGTGTGACGTGACTTGATGCGCTCCTTCACCTCCACTGCCCACTCTAGGCTCTCTAACGCAGTGCCTCTAGAATACGATTGCCCCGCCGCGGTGGTCTAGTGGCTAAGGTACTCGGCTGCTGACCCGCAGGTCGCGCGATCTAAGTCCGGCTGTGACGGCTGCGTTTCCGATGGAAGCGGAAATGTTGTAGGCCCGTTTGCTCAGATTTGGGTGCACGTTAAAGAATCCCAGGTGGTCAAAACGTTTGGAGTCATCCACTACGGCGTCTCTCATAATCATATGGTGGTTTTGGGACGTTAAACCCCAGAAATCAATCAATCAATCTAGAATACCATTCACCAATTTTCTTGCGCAGAACATCAAATTGTAGCGAAGAACAGGGGCCTCAGCAGTATTTCTCGGTGCCTCAGGGCTATCGCCATCAGCATAAGCTCGTGCTTGCTGCGCTTGGCCGGACGCTGCTGACTGCTTCGCCTTCTGCGTTCTGCTCTGCAAATAAACCCCGTTACACGTGGTGGAGTCTGCTGGGTTTCAATCACCCTAGAGCTTTGAAATCGCATTTTACCATCCATTATGCCTACCGACGCTAAGCCGCTCCAACTCCTCCACCGACACCGCCTACTGTTCTCGGCGCCGGTTCTCTGCGTCTGCGAGATCCCCCTGTGTTCTCAGGCACAGAAGGCAAGGACGTTGACGACTGGATTTCAATGTACGAACGAGTGAGTACTCACAACAAATGGGATGACGCCGCCAAGTTGGCCTACGTCTCCTTTTACCTATCGGACGTGGCCAAGCTGTGGTTTATAAACCGCGAAGCGGAACTCCCTACGTGGTCGGTCTTCAAAACGAGCCTCACACAAGTTTTTGGATAGCCTGAGGTATGCAAACGCCGTGCCGAACAACGCTTGCATACTCGGCCCCAGCAGCTTGGTGAGAATTTCACAAGCTATACTAAGGGTGTTCTGTAACTTTGCAATCGAGTCAACGAGTCGATGTCCGAAGAGCTCAAGATCAAGCACATCATGAAGGGCATTGAGGACGACTCTTTCCAAATGTTGCTTTCTAAGATTCCTCGCACTGTCCTAGAAGCGACCGAGTTATGCCAGAGTTTTGACGAGTTGCGCAGGCAACGTCTTTCCACCCGACGTCCCTCGGTGCTCGACGACTCTTTGTCCAGCCTGTCCACCCTTGGCATAGGAGAAGACCATGCCCCTCTTCTCTCCAAGATCCAAGTGCTCATCCGCGCTGAGGTCGCTCGTCAGCTCTCTTTGATGTCCTGTGTACCCGATCAACCACGCAGATTGACGTCTACACTTCACGACTTCATTCAAGACCAGGTCGCACAAGTTCTTCCTCCCGCCCGTGAACCGCCGCCAGTCGCCGCACCTCTCACGTACGCCGAGGCCGTTGCTCGACCTCGACAGATTGCGTTCCAGCCAGCGCCTATGTATTCGTCGCCACCCTTTTCTTTGCCAACCTATTCACCACCGCCTATGCCGATACAACCTCGGCTGCAGTTTTCTGCACCCCAGCCGCAAGTCTGAGTCTACTCCGACCAATGGCGGACCTACGACAACCGTTCGATATGTTTGGCTTGTGGCGGTGTTGGCCACGTGACACGTTATTGTCGTCGTCACCAGGTTGCTCAGAACATTCGACGAATGCCCTCTTTCGACCCTCAGTTTTCTTCTACGCCTTCAAGCCCTCCTTCCTCTTCCTTTCTTTCTGATTGTCCACACGGTCCCGCCCGCCGCTCCCCATCTCCACTTCGACGTTGGCTTTCCCCTATACGTCACCGTTCCGGACCCACCGACCAGGAAAACTAACGGCCGCAGTTCCCGAGGCACGAACTGCGTCCCCGTCGCCATGCAATAGTCCTCGCCCCTGTCCAGCTAACGTCATTGAAGTGTCAGTCGATGGCATCGTCGTCATGGCGCTTGTCGACACCGGAGCTGCGCCATCCGTCCTTTCCATCAAGCTGTGCCGCAAGCTCCGCAAAGTTCTCACGCCATTATCCGGCCTCTTTCTTAGAATGGCTAACGCACAAAGTGTAACATCTCTCGCAGCCTGTACCACACGAGTCGTCATCTAAGGGATTGTGTAATCGTCGAATTCGTAGTGCTGCCCTCGTGTTCCCATGACATGATACTCGGCTGGGACTTCCTTGCGAATAATAATACCGTCATTGACTGCTGTCGCGCTGAACATGAGCCATCTGCACTTCCTGATGTTGACGCTGTCGAAGCCTCCCTGCCGTATTATAAACTGTCTGTTTCTGACGACACCATTGTACCACCGCGCTCTTCTCTGCTGGTGACTGTGTCGTGTGACGCTATCTCCGACGGTGATGTTCTATTTACACCATCTGCCCTGTTCATTCAATGCAAATGTTCTCCACTGCCCGTTGCTCTCCTTACTCTCCACCATGGCGTCACGAAGACGCTCGTGTACAATACGCTAGAAAGGCCTTTACCTTTATTCTGTGGCGAATGTCTCGGTCATGTGCATCCGATCGACGCCCGTCACATTTGTGACACTCCATCTAGTTTACTTTCTACGGACCTCAGCGCACTCATTTCTAACTCTGTTGTTGACCAGTCACTCCTTGACGCTTTCCACCGCTCCATCGATGTCGCAACGTCTTCTTCAGAACGAAGCCAGTTGGTGAACCTCCTGCAAAAGTTTCGTACTAATTTTCACAGCGAAGCTTCTGGCCTCAGTCTTACATCGAACATATCGCACAAGAATGACACAGCAAGCCTTACGCCTCTACGGCAGCGCCTCTACCGAGTCTCAGCGTCGGAGCGCCGTGTTATTGACGACCACGTTGCTGACGTGCTCCAGCGGGGTATTGTACAGCCTTCTAACTGTCCCTGGGCGTTACTGGTCGTTCTTGGTAAGAAAAAGGACGGTTCCATTCGGTTCTGTGGGGACTAGCAACGTGTAAACAAGATCAGCCGTAAGGATGTTTACCCGTTACCGCAAATAGACGACACCCTTGACTGTTTGAAGGAAGCAGAATACTTCTCTTCGCTGGATTTACGGTCTGGATACTGGCAAGTTTCTATGAAAGCATCTGACCGACCGAAAACAGAATTTGTCACACCTGATGATATATACGAATTTATCGTTATGCCATTCGGTCTTTGTAACGCTCCAGCCACTTTTGAAAAAATGATGGACACTATTTTACGAGACCTCAAGTGGAACACATGTTTATGCTACCTCGATGACTTAGTGGTCTTTTCCACCGATTTCGAAACACAATTAAATCGTCTCGAGCACGTCCTCACACGTGTCACCGACGCCGGCCTTCAACTCAACCTCAAGAAGTGTCGTTTTGGTGCCCGCCAGCTCACCATTCTTGGCCACGCCGCATCGCGGACGGAATCCTTCCCGACCCCGCCAAGCTTCGAGCAGTCGCCGATTTTTCGAAGCAAGGAACTGTAAGGAACTTGAAAGTTGTCGGCTTGTCGTCATACTTCCGACGCTTTATTAGAAATTTCGCTTCCGTATGTGCGCCCCTTACGGACCTTCTTAGCGGTGACAAGGACCTTTCCACCTGGTCACCAGCATGCGACGATGCGTTCACCAAATTACGCTGCCTGCTAACATCACCACCCATCCTCTGCCACTACGATCCTGCCGCTCTCACGGAGAATCATACTGATGCCAGCGGTGTTGAACTTGGCGCTGTGCTCGCGCAGCGAAAGTCAGGGTTTGATGAATATGTCATCGCCTACGCAAGCTGAACTTTGACGAAAGTCGAGGCTAACTACTCCGTGACCGAGAAAGAGTGTTTAGCTAATATTTGGGCCCTTGGAAAATATCGCCCCCACCTGTATGGTCCCGCATTCGACGTCGTCACTGAACACCACGCCCTTTGTTGGCTATCCACACTTAAAGGCCCTTCCGAACGACTTGCTCACTGGGCGCTCAAACTTCAGGAACAGAACATCCGCGTGATTTACAGACCCGGTCGTAAGCACACGGATGCCGACGCCCTTTCTCGCTCACCATATCGGATGAAGGTGTTTGCCTCTCTTCCCTCGAGCCTGCACTTGCGTCATCCGCCTTGCGCAGCATGACAGTGGAACAACGAAAGGATCCCTAGATCAGTGGCCTCATAAGCATTCTTTCTGATCCTCTCACTCCTTCGCCGTCTCGCGCTCTCCGCCGCCAGGCTAGCAACTTATGCCTAAGGGATGATCTTCTTTATCGACGCAACAACCTTTGTGACGGTCGAAGGTGTCTCCTTGTGATACCCCGCCATCTTCGAGCTGCTATCTGCGAAGCTTTTCACGCAGACCCACAGTGCGTCCACGCAGGCCTCTTCAAGACATACGCTAGGCTTCGACTCAGATTTTATCAGCGTGGCATGTATAACTACGTGCGGAATTTCATCCGCTCGTGTGCTCAGTGCCAACGACAAAAGTTACCTCCCGGGCAAGTCTACCCATCACAACCTCTTCCTTGTCCTAGTCGACCTTTTGATCGCGTCGGCATTGACATTTACAGACCACTACTATCAACTCTAGCAGGTAATCGCGGGATTATTGTTGCGATATACCATCTGACACGCTATGCCAAAACAGCCGCGCTGCCGACTACCACAGCCCGTGACGCTGGAACGTTTCTGTTGCAAAAATTCATTCTGCGTCATGGTGCCCCTCGCGAGCTCTTAAGTGACAGAGCCCTTGCCTTCCTTTCTGACGCCTTGAAGGCATTACTCAACGAATGCCGAATTGTGCACCGCACAAGTACAGGGTACCACCCTCAAACGAGTGGCATGACGAAGCGCTTCAATCGTACTATTGGCAATATGCTGTCGATGTACGTCACCCCTGATCATTCAAATTGGGACCAAGTTCTCCCGTTCGTCACCTACGAGTATAATACTGCCGTACAAGCTACTACAGGGTTTTCGCCATACTTTCTTCTGTACGACGGGAACCTTCAAATGCAGTAGACACTATTGTTCCATATAAATCTTATGAGTCCGAAAGTACAACTCTCTCCGAAGCTGCCCGACATGCTGAAGACTGCCGCCAGCTTGCCCACTCTTTTTCTACCGAGGACCAGTGGCAGCAGCAATCCCGTCAGACTGGGTACCGTTCGGCTTCAAACTTTCCACCTGGTTCGTTGGTACGGCTTCGGGCACCTGCTACCACCCCTGGCCACTGCGCAAAACGTCTTTCCAAATACATCGGGCCATACCTTGTTGCAGAGCAAACGTGTCTCGTCAACTATATCGTGGAGCCCATCATCCCATCCACAGATCTGCACTACCGCGCCCGTGACACTGTCCAAGTCTCTCACCTCAAGCCATATTATGACCCATTTGTCGCTTTTTCTCCCTAATCCGCCAGAATGGCGCCTTTTTCAGCGGAGGGCGATTGTAGGGAAGAAAAGGGACCTCAGTGGCATTTCTCGGAGCCTCAGGGGCATCGCCATCACCATAAGCTCGAGCCTGCTGCGCTTGGCCGGACGCTGCTGACTGCTTTGCCTTCTGCGTTCTAATCTGTAAATAAACCTCGTTACAAAATAAACGTTTTGTTCACTCTCTCCAGACGCAATACTATCGTCTTTCGACGACATTTGCGGTGTAACATGCAGATACGGCGTTAATTGTTTGGTTTGTTACCTGCACATGCGTTGAACAAACTTGAGAGGAAAGTTATTCTGAAGTAAACGTCAGTTGTTAGTGCCACGTCTCTGCTCTCTGTCACTGTTTCTACTGCTCTGCTTTTTCTGATTTCGACGTTTTGTGGCTTTTGTAATTACTAAGTATGTACGAACTTGCCCAAAAAGCAACTCTTATAAGCAATCAGCTTAGTCGAAATTATAACTGACAAATCTGGCTCGCTGAGTGGCAGCTTCCACAAAGCCTCTGTTCTAACTCCCCGCACCGCGAAATTCACTGAAGTACCACAAGCGTAGCGAGTTTTCACCACGACCATTGAAGGCGCGCACGTGCACTTGTAGAAACTACCGCATCGAGGCAATTAATGCAGCACACCGCAATGATGTAATTATGAGGTGGCCCGTTTTAACAAAGCTGCCCATAGTGACAGACCTCGACATAGTGCTGCTGTTTGTGCTCATACTGAAGTGTTAGGAGAACTTTTTCATTTGTTGTTTTTCTTTACTACTGAGCTCAGCTTTTAAATTTACCTCGTAGCTTGACCCACCAAACCAAGGTGAAAGACCATGATTTTTAGCTGTGTACAAGCTTAATTAGAAGTCAGCTTAGTTGGTTTTCGCTCAACTTGTATGCCCTTTACAGCTCAAAATACAACTTGGACAGCAGAGAAACATACAAATGCAGCACCGCTTAGTTCTCTCTCTCCTTTTCTTTCTTAGGAAGAATAAGCTCAGAACCGCACAAATGTCCGAACGCCTTTACGCTGCAAGTGAACATAATTTATTATATTCATATCAATCCATCACGCCAGCTGCTATAAGCATAACCGCTGCGAATGTGACCGGCGGCTGGCCTACTTGAAATACATTTAAAAGAAGGTGCCCACCGGCTATTCCAAAAAGTGTTTGGTCAGGCACGTGAATTCAGTGTTTATGGGGCATAGGCTACAATAAATACCATGATACTTCGCAGATTCGTGAAGTCATGTACCTAGCAAGCGAGTGTATGGCATACAGGAAATTGTAACTGACAAAAAAATGAACGGCAAACACTATGCCACATTGAAAATAGTACCTCTCTTAACAGCGAAAGGTGTTATGTGTGTAGGTGGCGCAGTAATTCCCCACCACCGCCACACCTGGTGTCCGTAACCTGTATAAAAAAAACAAGAAAAACACCAATAGCGCACATGGAACTAAACCCAGGTCTGATGCGTGCCAGCCCAGTATTCTACCACTCAGCCATGCAAATGCTTGGAGGTAGTTTCTAAATTTGCCTCAGATAGGCTTGGTGTCGGGGAAGCAATCCTATTAATATGAGTAATAAATCGCTTTAGAACATCAAGAGAACATCCAGGCGTCACACAGTGCACATTGCATGACGAGGGGGTCCTCAAATGTTTCCACCCATTAGAAAACTTCTTGATCACATTTTAACTGTTGCACATGCTGACTTCAGGCATACTTTCTCATCGTCAACAGCCACTGCATAAAAAATTGCACAAAATTCATAAAAAGTATGCCGCAGATACCATTGTTTCCCGAAGAATGACGAAGCATAGCATAGTGACTGCTGCTGGCCTACAAGATAAAAATTATGATTATTTATGGTATAGTGGGTACCCAGCGGTGTGATCATAACAGTTAATTAAAAATGTTTAGAAAAGTCTCTTAAAGGCCGCTCTTCTAGCTTTAGCTGTGACTGTGCTGCATGTTCCGCACCAGCCTGACGGGTGTTTTTTTTTACGTCGTCGAGCATAAGTGGTCATTACGCAATGAAGCATATGTGGTCACTACGCGATGAAGCATAAGTGCTCACTACGTGATGAATCTGTCGTTTGTTGTCTCGTGTAACAAGCTGAATTTGTGTGCACAATCCGGAATTCTTTGACCAATCATATACAGCTATGCACGATTCCGAAAGGAATTAATGAGGTTGAACGAGGTTGAATGTTATAATTTATAATCACCGACTTTTTTTCATAGGAAAACTTTGTTCACATCATTTGGATTAGCGTATTTATGCAGGTGCCTGGGGGCCCTTCAATAAATGTTGCTATTACGAATGCGAGAAATGTAAATAATGTGCTTCACCCTGTGAGGGTGGGGAAGTGGTTCTTACAATTTGAAAATGAAAACTGAACCCCACAACGGTCTGCAGCTAAGTGCGACACCTCAGCAGAGGTTCGCAAGGGAAGGGGAATGGCGGGGAGGAGAGTAATGGACTAGAGTGAAGAGGGCAAAGGGGAGGGAGAGAGCGAGCGAAGATACAGAAAAGCAAAGGGGGCGCAGAGATCGTCTACAAAGATCACTTGGTGCGAATTCTTTAAATTCGCTCACGCAGTTCATTTCCGTCAACAAAGTCCAGCAGCACTAAAAAGGTACGCTTGACATGCGCGCGGCAACTGTCCGGGAAGTAGAGGTGCTCAGTTGTTGTCCGAGGCAGGCCGAGAGCTCCGTACGCTGCGAGCTTCACTTGTCTGTTCGTGTCACCAGCCGGGCAATGAAGCAAGAGGTGGTCGAGGATCTCCAGGTCACCGCAGTCCTTCATGCAGTATGGACTGCCGCGCCCGGAGTGCCGAAATTTTCGCTCGGTGGTGTAGTTGTCTCCGGTGCGATGACGGAGAAGGCAACCACGGTCTCGTCTTAGTAATAACTTGAGAGCGAGCCCAGGCCTCGGAAACTCTCAAGTTCAAGTTCTCACCTGTAGGGGGTGAAAAAATCAACCGTGGCGCGTTTCTGCTTCGAACACTCAGAGTGCATCTACTAACCTCTCTCGCCACTCGCGCTATTGCACTTTCTCGAAGAGGCGCCTTCGTCGAGGCCAAGTTTTATTTTAAAATGATCAAACTCTACATGTTTGCGTACCACTACACATAAAAAACATTTTGTTCTTCTAGCAAGTAGTTTTTCTTAAACATGTGCTGCGTAATTAACTTTTTTAATAGTTTTTGCTCCAGCTGACTCAATGTCAGTAGCAGCCTATCGACATCATTATCCTCATTTCAAATTTGCGGCGGTCAACGGTTGCGACGGCGGGTAACGGCTCGCGGTACGTTCGGATGTGTCTCGAACTCTTTCGTTTCGCTGTAAATATTTCGAGCCTCTGCCGACCGGCACATTCTTTCTCTTTCTGTTTATTTGACTCGTTCAAATGCTTTCGCGAAGGGAATTCATGTGACTTCCGGGGAACGGTGAGGCTGTTGAAGCTTTCATCGGATGAACACCCGTTGCAAGCTCGGGCCGGTGAGTAGAAACCACTTCAGTTTTTTTAAGGATGGTTGCTTGCGGGGCGAGTTGGTTCATTTCAACATATGTAGTTTTTCTGTTTTGCCATTGAATGCGTAGGCATCACACGGTGCCAGCGCATTGAAGTATTAAATTTTAAAATTGTTGAACGTCTCAATCTGTAACTGGAAAAAACGTGCGTTACCAGCGGCGTGCATGGCTTCACGTAGGGACGAGTCGCTAACTCAATAGTTAATTCTGAAATTCTGTCACCAGGTACACCAACCAGGCCATTGCGATAAAAGAAGGCAAATACAGCCTTGTTGCCTCGCATGTGTCTTCTTAGATAGCCCATATACTAGTGCAAAAAGCCTACTAGTTAATAATTTACTGCAGTCGCGTTTGAGAAACATCACATAATTATGGGTCTGGTTTTGCTATAGTGTGACAAAGGAAGCGTCACATAAATGAGAAATACTTCTTTTTCTGCCACAGCCTCCTGGCCCACCTGACATGGAAGCAAATGTGTACAATGGGCAAGGAACCTGCTACGTGACATGCCTTGTGAAGAAGGAGCCCTGAGTTATATGCGTGTTAAGATGTACCACTACAGATATGTATAAAATACTGCTGTTTACTAATTAACTGAGTTTATTTGTTTACTTTGGAAAATTTCATGCATTGATTATGCATTGATATCTGGTGATGTTACTTGTTTTTCCAGACTGCCATGTAGAGACAGGATGACTACCCCCGAATTTCCACTCTGCAAGCACGTTAAAACATCTGAATGTCCACTACAACAGGTCATCTCTGATCTCACACACGTAATGCTGTATTTGTGAATATTTTACCGTGCATATCGTGGAGAGGAGCTTTAGATTGGCTACAAGCATTGCCTGCCTACCATGGCATGGAATATACACTTCAATAATGTTGAAACTGTTTCACTATTAGTTAGATTGTGTGACGCTGCTGAGCTCAACATCACACTGTTTGATCCCAGCCACTGTAGCCATATTTCGATGGGGGTGAAACGCTAAGACACTTGTGTGCTTAGGGGTTCGTTCGATTCGCCTGCACCACATGATCCATTTTACAAAGTGCTGCACCTCACCATTCGTTTCAGCCTGCGCAGCAATGGCATCTTTTAAATCTTGCCATTCATTTCAAGAAGCGCAAGAGAGGTCCAGCACCAAAACTATTTCATGACTTTCTGGTACCTTCTGCTCTGACGGCGCTGGTTTGGTGCAGCCGCTCGCACAGCTTAACAAACAACTTAGCATTAGACGTAGGTGCTGTACCCACCCCTATAAATGAAGCGTGTTTTGCCAAGACGTTCGCACCTCAATAAATTAAGCGAACAAAAATAAGGATTCCACCTTGTCGGCACCTTGTCATTTGCTTGTGATGCCGCACCGCTGAACTCCTGCCGCACAAGTTCTGAACTTCTCGTGCACAGCTGTGAACCAGTTCGCATTGGTGCAGGTGAACTAAACTGACCCTTAAAAGATGGAAAATATGAAAAATGTTAACATAAGGGGTCAAAGCAAATGTTTCGACAAGCAGTCTTGTCTCCTGTGAGCCTACAATGTCATTTGTTTGAACGCCTGGAAGCCACAATCAACCTAATTTGCCCACTACTGTATGACTCACGATCACTTCATACTTGGCATGTGAATTGTCGGAAATTATTATTTGCACTACATAATGAACATACCCACAGTGATGGGCATTAACAGGCTTTCCGACATTTAGTTGTGCCTTGTGACAGTTTACCAACAACACCCAGAACTGTTTTGTCTTAATTAACTGTGTTTAGCTCATACAAGTTTACAAAAAGTTGCACCAAAGTTCACAAGACTGCGCTCAATCGCTTTAGCTTTGCACATATGTTCAATGGGCTCCTAAAATAATAAATCATAAAGGTGATGAGCTGTTGCAGCACAGCTTCCTCAAAGACGTGAATGCTGCTATGAGGAGCAAGATTGTGTTCATTGCATGTGGTACTGTTTTTTTTGGCAGAAAAACGTTCCAGATTTCTTTGTGCACATCTGCTTCTGTTTAAATCAAGTTGTCATAACTATAATGTCCACCACTACGGAGTGAAGTTTTGTGCACTACGGTCATGAAAAAAAAATCTTGGAAATCGCACAGGTAGTTGAAACATACATGATATTCACTTATCTACAGCCACACTGCAAGATAGTACGTATTTCAAGTCCTAACCTCTAAAAGTAGCAGGGAGAAAACAACTTCAGTTTACACCACAAGTATACTGAAAAAGTAAACACAATAAGAAGTGTGTACTAAATGTGACCTTTATTGACCCAGTATTCGGACACATCCACATCATGTACCACCAATTGATTTCAGGAGTGCTTGCTTGTAAGAGAGTACTGAAGTTAAATGGATATGTCTATGCAAAAAAAGAGATTTTGTTTAGGGCTGAGCGGATAGTGTGGTGTAAGAGTACCAACAAAGATGTACAGATAACAAAATTGTACAATGCATACCTGAAGCTTATTTTCTTAGAAAAGGGCCTTTTCGATCTGTAAGGACACACCTCATAAGTGTTTCTTTAGCATACATGTTCGCTGCGTACTCAGCAGACTGGTCATTACCTGCGACGAGAAATTCTAGCTGTGGTAACTTTGTAACTTAACTCTAACAATAAATGTAACAAGCCTGAAATATTTTTAGGCCCATCCCCTAAATATATAATACCTATGATATGGGCTCACGGCTGATTATTAAAACTAGTGCCTACGCTCTCGACACGACGCGACATTGCAGAATTGTGAAGTACTCAATGTAGCATTGCAGAGCGAGAAAGATTCAGAAATGCACGCATTCGCAATCGCTTATTTAACAAGTCTAGCAAAACTAAATTGCTCTAACTGCGCAAGCTATCTATCGGCAATGTACAAGTTTCCTTTCCGATTCCACATCATGCATCCACTTAGAGACCAACACTACGGGGCAAGCGCCGCATCTGATGGCAGAATCAGACCCTTGTACTGAAGCCACGTCATTAAACTCGAGCGCCGCAACACAAAGAGAGCGACGTTCATTCACCGATTTCGATGTTCAGTTATATTCATATGCTTGTTTGCTTTCAAGAGACTTTACACATGGGTTGAAAGCTTTCGATATGTATGAGTGACTTGTTTTGTTCGGACCCGACCGTATACATTGATTGTACCAGCTTGGACACTCGCAATAAACGATGCAAACCTTACTTGATTGACAATGTTTTCGCCAGTCGAGGCCAGCTAGGTCCCCTGGCGATAATTATTACAGACGCGAAACGCGATTGGGCAACGAAAAAAAAAAAACCAAAGGAAGCGAGCAGTGCGAACCAGCCGCGAACCGCCCACCTGCAGCAAAAAAAAAACGCGTCTGTTTATTGATGATGATAGTATTTTTAGCGCCATCTCGCCTCGCGGTATTGCAGTTCAGTACGCCGCCGCTACGTATTTACATGTTATTTTGATACAACAGCCCAAAGGTACAGTTTCCGTTCTCTAAACTGGTAGGTGTTCTGTGGCGAGCCGTCACGACGGCTTTCCAGATGCTACTCCAGGGTCGGGATGGCGCTCGCTCACATTGCGGGTGGTGAGGAGACCGCCGGCATCCGCGGAGCACACGAAGTTGGTGACAGCGCACTGCACGGGCCCGGGCCGGGTAAAGCATTGTTGGATCTGGCCCGGGTTGGGATCAGGCCTATGAGCTTCGGGCTTGAGTCGGGCCCGGGCCTGAGTCAGGCCCCTGGTCTCATATACAGGGTGTTCCAAGAAATGGGTGCAATGTTTTTGAAAAACTACCAGAAAAGGGCACCTGCATTTTACGTTTAGTGTTCCTTTAACTTTGGCAGAAGGCATCTTCATATGTGTACAAACAATAATTACGACACTAATTAGAGAAATTCAAACAATAAAACTTCACAACTTTTCATTGAGGGTGTTTTCCAATTGAATGGTATATGCGCTGTTTGGTGCGTCGGTTGTGGTTTCACCAGCTAAATTAGCAAGAATTCATTGCTCAGTAATGATCACCACTTGCCGCCTTTCCGAAATTTCAAAATGACCATAAACTATTCTTAGGAAGAACTCTAATTTGTCCATTTGACTCGACCAGCGATCTCGACAGGTTAAAAATAATTGTTTCGTTTTTATATTTATTGCCGTAATTATTGCATTTACACAGATGAAGGTGCACTCGGCCAAAGTAAACATAATACCGCAGGTAGAACGCAGATGTCCTTTTTTTTGTAGTTTTCATATATTATTGTATCCCTTTCTTGAAACGCCCTGTATAGTGCCACCCGCACGTAGTGGGTCGACACCAAGAGCGGCTCTCAATCTGAAGGACAAAGAAGATCGCGTACTTCTTCAGTGCTCGAGAGCCAGCCCCGAGTGACGCATCATCCTAGGGCTAGCTACTCGGTGGTTTAATAAACCCCCCCAGTCCTTGTGATTTATTGTGACAAACTGGTAGAAGTGTAGGGTAGTCTCACAGATCCTGCAGACCCCCCCCCCCCCAGGGAGCCATGATACGAGTCCAGTGCCAGTCACTTCTCCCGTGCATCAGACGAGCCACCGAATAAGGAGATTCCCTCCGGAAGTCGACGATATTGCTGCCTCCACGTCTCCAAGTATCACCAGCGCTTCGGTGCAAACCTCGCCAATCAGTACGGGAAGCACTGAAGCACGACGTCGAACTGCTATACGTTCCATGGCACGGAGCGCGAAGACGTTGAGGACTGGTTGGCAAACTTCGAGCGCGTAGTCACCTTGAATCAGTGGGACGACGCCGCGAAACTGGGTCATGTCTATTTCTATCTTGAAGACGGGGCACTTACGTGGTATGTAAATCGAGAGGAACAGCTGACGACGTGGCCCGGATTCTCTCGTAGACTTCTGCACACCAATATTAGTGCTGATCGCCAAAAACGAGCTGAACGAGCTATTCTGACCCACGTTCAGTTGCCAAACAAAACGGTGACCACGCACGTCGAAGACATGACGTGCCTCTTCCGACGGGCCGATTAAAGAATGACGGAGGACAAGAAGTTGCGTCAATTGATGCGCGGCGTCAAGGACCAGCTTTTTGCCGGCCTCGTGCGAAACCCTCCGAAGATGGTCGCAGAGTTCTTGTCCGAGGCCGTGACAATAGAAAAAATGCTGCAGCCGCGATCCAACCAACCCGACAGGCAAGTCAGTGGTATGTCCACTGCCGAAGTGTTCACCACCGCTGGAACCAGCAACGACTGTCTACGTTAACTCATCCTTAATATAGTACGTGAAGAGTTTCAAAAGGCTGGTGAACACCTCACCCTACGGTTAGCTCTGTTGCAACTGTGATAAATGATGAGCTGCACCAGGCCCTCTGGGACACCTTGCCTCCTGATACAGCTGCGCCAGCTCCTGCTGAATACCGCCGTGGGACAACCTACGCGGAAGCCTTGAAACGCCCTGCTGCATCACCGCCATTGTTCGTTCATCCTGTTCCTGCGATTTCACTCCAGTCAGCGCAGCACATACCGTACTACGAAGACACGTACACGCCCCCGCCCTTGCCCTTTGTTAATGGCGCTTCTGTCGCCCGTCGTTCGATGTACTGGAGTGATTTGTCTAGTACATCAACGATCGGCGCACGTCTCCTCGGAAGTCTGATGTTTGGCGCACACCATATCGCCAGCCTCTATGCTTTCACTGTGGAGAAGCTGATCACTTGTACCGCCAGTGTCCATATTGCCATATATCTTCGGCTTCGTGGCTTCTCTGCGTACTCATCGCCACCCCGTTATGACCAGAGAACACGCGACATCAAAAACCACCTCTCCCAGCAGCATGAACCACCGTCTACCGGGTGCTAGTCGCGCTCACCATCATCGAGGCGATTTTCGTTAACGCCCCAGCAGTATTCCAACGCACGGTCTCCCAGCCCCCGCCGGAAAAATTAGCTGAAGCGACCTTTGGGGGCGTGATTGCTGAACGTCGAAGCGCTGAAGACCCCCTATTGACGCAGAACCGTACAGAAACCGGTGCGACATCACCTGCTGCTGCAAAGGATAGCCGAATTTCACTCGACATAGCAGTGACAATTGATGGTTGTGCAGTTAGTGCGTTAGTGGACACCAGCGCAAACTATTCCATACTGAGCAAGAAACTGACAACGCAGCTGAAGAAAGTCATCACGCCATGGCATAACTCGCCGATTTGGACAGCTGGTGGCCACTTTGTTACTCCACTGGGCACCTGCACAACTGTAGTACGAATTCAAGGGTATACCTTCGTAGCAAGCTGCCTTGTTCTACGCGAAGGCTCCCATGACGTAATTATGGGAGTTGATTTTCTACAGGAAAATGAAGCTATCATAGATCTGCAAGAGCGCCGCGTCACGTTGTCAGCCTAGCGAGCAATCAACGTGCAGGATGACGGAAGGCGTGTCGACGTACTCCGTATTTCTGAACAGAGCGTGACGCTTCCTCCACGAGCAAGTTTTCTAGTCAACGTAACATGCTGTAGTTTGGGGGATGGCGATGTGGTTGCCGAGACAAATTTAGAACACCTCCTGCACCAAAGCATTTGTGTAGCTAGATGTGTAATATACCTTCGTGATGGCCAATCTGAATTGCTCGTAACCAACTTTAACAACGAGCATCGACACTTTTTCCGTGGTACTTCGATAGCGTTTGCCCACGAAGTAGCAAATGTCACCAACTGCCTCACGTCAGAACTAGTGAATACCGTAGACACGTCAATGAGTAATATTGACATCAATCCTGATCTGTCCACCAATAAGCAGACTGCGCTGTGAGCGCTCTTGTTCGAATTCAGGTCTTGATTCGCAAGTTGCTCAAAGATCCGCCAGACGTCCATCACTCAACACAGGATCATCACGTACGAGGACGCACGCTCGATACACCAGAACCCCTACCTCATGTCGGCTAAAAAACGTGAAGCGATACGTACGCCAGTCCGCGAGATGCTTGACGATGGCGTTATCGAACCATCCAACAGTCAGTGGTCACCTCCAGTCGTGTTTGTCAAAAAGAAGGACGGGTCGCTACGCTTCGTCGTTGACTACCGAAAGCTTAACAACGTGACCAAAAAGGATGTGTACCCGCTGCCGCGTATCGACAATTCGCTGGATAGACTTCGTCATGCCCATTATTTCACTTTTCTTGACCTCAAAAGAGGGTTATGGCAAATCGAGGTAGATGAGCGAGACGGCGAGAAAACAGCCTTCGTGACTCCGGCCGACCTATACCAATTTAGAGTACTCCCTTTTGCCTTGTGTTCAGTGCCGGAAACTTTCAAGCGAATGATTGGCACTGTCCTCAAAGGACTCAAGTGACAGACATGTCTTCTCTATCTTGATGGTGTACTGGTATTCTCTGACACGTTCGAGCAGCACCTGCACCGCCTGCGCGGCGTGCTAGAGGCTATCCGATCGGTGGACCTCACACTAAAGCCACAAAAGCGCCACTTCGGCTATGAGGAACTCAAATTTCTTGGACATGTAGTTGGCGCCGAAGAAGTCTGGCCTGATACTGACGAGCTTGCCGCTGTTGCCGAATTACCATCTTCTGTCAATAAGAAAGCCGTCCGGCGCTTCCTTGGTTTGTGCGCCTACTATCACCGGTTCATTCATGGCTTTTTCACAGATAGCAGAACCTCTGACTCGTCTCACAAGGGATGACACGCCGTTTGTCTGGGAAAACGAGCAACAAGCAGCTTTTGATGAGCTGCGACCGCGCATGCAATCGGCGCCCGTTCTCGCTCATTTCGACGATGATGCTGACACGGAGGTCTATACTGACGCTAGTAACATTGGGCTCGGTGCAGTGCTTATTCAGCGTCAAAAGGACATCGAAAGAGTGATAGCCTACGCCAGCCGCTCTCTATCCCGTGCCGAAACGAATTATTCCACCACAGAGAAAGAGTACCTCGCAGTTGTGTGGGCAATGACCATGTTTCGCCCCTACCTTTATGGTCGTCCCTTCAAGATAGTGACGGACCACCACGCCCTCTGTTGGTTGGCAAGCCTGCACGAACCTTCAGGACGGCTAGCACGCTGGAGCTTGCGGCTGCAGGAATTTGACATCACCATCGTCCATAAGTCCGGCCATGAGCATGAAGACGCTGACACACTGTCGCGCGCACCACTTCATGTCGTCGGTCAAGAAGCAGAGGAAGACGAAGGCTGCCTGTGTGCCATTAGCGCATCAGACTTGATCAAACGGCAGCGAGATGACGCAGAGACTCGTCCTATCAACGATCATTTAGAGGGCCAGGGTGCAATCATACCACGTGATTCATCCCGCTCGTTGGCGTCGTTCTCCTTGAGAGACAGTCTGCTGTAAAGAAGAACGCTCGTTCGAACAACCGTGTTTACCTCCTGGTGGTTCCTTGAGACGCGAGACGACGTCCTCTTCACTTGCCATGACAAGCCCACATCTGGTCATCTGAGCTACTCAAAGACACTTGCCAGAGTGAGTGAGAGGTACTATTGGCCAGGACTTTCGGCAAGCGTCAAAAAGTACGTCAAGAGCTGTTGGGAATGTCAGCGCCGAAAGCAACCATCTGTTAAGCCAGCTGGTTTGCTTCGGCCCATTGAAGCAGCTTGCACGCCATTCGACCAAGTCAGCATTGACATTCTTGGTCCTTTTCCACTGTCTGCGGGCAACAACAAATGGGTGATCGTCGCGACCGACTATTTGGCACGCTACGCTGAGAAGCAGGCGATCCCACGAGCCACGGGTTCTGCGGTAGCACAATTTTTTATGCACCACATCGTGTTACGACATGGTGCTCCTTTCAGTAAAATAACGGACAGAAGGACGGCATTCACGGCACAGCTTATAGACTAAGTTTTCAAACTGAGCAACACCAGACACCAAGAGACAACCGCGTACCACCCGCAAACCAACGGACTTACCGAGCGACTGAATAAGACCTTCGCAGACATGATCTCATTGTACATCGGCGTACAGCACAAAACATGGGACCGGATTTCACCTTACGTGACCTTCGTGCATAATACCGCCGTGCAAGAGACCACGCGATTCACGCCATTTCGGCTTCTCTACAGCCGAGAAGTGCAGACCACGCCGGACCATATGCTACGTGTCAAGACGAAGACGTGTTGCCACCTGACGCCGAAGAGTTCGCAAAGCGTGCTGAGGAAGCCCGGCAGATTGTGCGACTGCACATCGGCCAGCAACATCAGGCAGACACAACGCTATAACACCCGCCACAGAGAAGTGTTGTACAACCCCGGAGACTAAGTTTGGGTGTGGACGCCCGTCCGCCACCGTGGCCTTAGTGAAAAGTTACTGAGCCGGTACTTTGGCCCATATAAAGTGTTACGCCGCGTCAGTGACGAGAACTACGAACTGGTTGCGGCCGCAACACCACAGACATGAAGCAGGACATGACCGAGGCTAGACGTCGTTCATGTGTTGCGCATGAAACCATTTATTGCACGTTGTTCCGAACTTCACCGTCAACCGTTCTTTGTGTTTTTTGTTTATTTTTGTGAACTTGCTTCCTCGTTGATAGACTTTTGCTATATTGGCACGATCTTCAATTTTTACTTGCACTTTATCCGAATTTCCAATTTCTTTTTTTCACGTGCCTATGTTGTAGCATCGGGGTGGTGCTATGTACTTTTCTTTCCCTCCTTGGGACTTTTTTTTTTCAAAAGGGGGTTAATGCCATCCGCACGTAGTGGATCAACAGCAAGAGCGGCTCTCAATCTGGACGAAAAAGGATATCGCGTGCTTCTTCTCAGCTCTAGAGCCAGCCACGACTGACCCTAGAGCTAGCTACTCGGTGGTTTAATAAGCCCCCCAGTACTGGTGATTCTTCGTGACATTATCAATTTAATGGCGCGTCTACGCTGCTTGGCTTTGTTGTTTTGTGGCGTTTAACATTCCGAAGCGGCCAAGGTTACTTAAAATGCCCTAGCTGAGAACTTCGGCTTATTTAGACCAGCTGGAGTGCATGATCATGCACTGAGATCGGAAAATACATGACGTCTGGTATTTGGCTTCGTCACTATGATACACATTTTTTCAAGAAACACGTGATATATGTTTTCGCAAACATTTACGTACCGTATGAACAGATTTGCCAGGTGGTACTGCTGCAACAGCAACGGTACAATGTACAATGTTTTAATAGTATATATATTATGTGTGCGCTGCAAACTACGGAAAAATTTCGAGTATGCAGAAACACTCGCATGCTTGCCAAGCCTTTCTCGCACTGCGTACTACTCGACTCATGAGCCATCAATAACTCAGGAGCTGTTTTTGGTGCACTTTAACTGCGAGATGCGAAGTGACTATTATGACTAGTGCACCAATCGATGGAACTGTTCCCATTTTTTTGTGTTAGCAACGCAGTTGCAAATATTTAACACTTCACAATTACCCAAAAATGTTGAAGATTTAACTGAAAAGCCCGTTTTATAGAACAAGTTCTTGCTTATTTTTACAGACGCCGCGTTTTTCGCAATTCTACAGTAATACATAAGCGCCTTCATAAGTCGAAGCGCAAGTGTTCTTAAGGCACTCAAAAACATGCAAGCATTCCCGTGGAAAAAGCAAGAGTTCTATATAAGGAAATTTATAGTTATAATTTTCATTTGTTGCTGTAAACTTTGAAACAGGAAGGCGGGGGTTCATAGGCACACGTGCACTGGCACCTTTTACCGGATAAATGTGGGACGGCTCCTGCGGCACCTGGAGTTTCGAAATTTTGGATCCCTTCAAACGCCTTCCCCTAACTTCGGCCGTTTTTAAGGATACTAACGGATAAGTAAGATACAACAAAACTGGAAACATGAACCTCTACGCCTGTAAGAAAGATTAGTGTATACAGGTTGCACGCGCCTACTTTATCTTTCCTTGGTGTCCGCAGAGGACCAACCTGCTTGCGTTGCACAGTTTCGCAATTTCCATAGTTGCAAGGAAACCATGCGCGCCATCATAACAAACGTGAATTGAGTCGAATATGACGTGTCGTACTCGCGATTGTTGATACATAGTTTTCTCATTGGCTCGAGTTTCTGGGTTCAACGTTTGCTCATTATATACTTAAGTGAGTTGTAAATAAAGCTGCTTTTTTAGATCGACACTTCAGCAGAATGTGTGTTTGTTTTTATACAAACGTGCAATAAAAAGTTTAGTTTGTACCGAACGGGTATTGTCTAACTGAGAAATCAGTCAGCCTCACTTTCGCCGGTTCAGAAAACACTAAAAATAAAAGAAAAGAATAACAAACTTTTATGGCCGCATTGGCCAAGCGGCAAGCAGACCTAAAAAAGGCACGAGTGCATTGCGCATGCGTGTGAAGTGGGAAAGTAGGGCTTTTGTGGCAACCCTCTTGCTCTCGTTGTTTTTGTCTTCTCACACTATTTGGGAACCTTACCAGGGATGTCATGAAAGAAGTTTTCTGTACATCATTTTTTTAGCGGGCTGCCCGGCAACCACCACTGGTTAAAGCGGTAGTCCTCTCAGAATTGTCTAAAGCTTGTTTTTATTGCAAAGCATAATAAATGACGTGTTCAGGAGAATTGTTAAATTTACTCAACAAACCCAGCTTGCGTGAAAATTATGTAGCCTCAAACTATGAATGCATGCCATTTTTTTACAGTTTATGAGTGTATGATATTTTGAAGTCATTCTCTGAAATGAAAAAAAACAAAATTTTCTGGTTGATACTGCGTACGTGATACAGCCATATTATATATAATTACCCTACAGTTATTTTGTTGCGTCAACGCTAAGGCTGGTTTTTTTGATAAAAACTGAGTACCTGTTCTGAAGCAAGACTGAATTTCCGTACTCTCTCTTTCAGTGCAAGCTCAGTGATTGGCTTCTTGCGTATCGTTTTCTGTTGTTGCTTCTTCAAGTCTAGGAGAATCGAAGACCATACTATTCTATGGTCAATCCATTGTACCTTGCCAAGCACTTCGACACTCTTCACGATGCCTGGTTGGGCACTCAGTATAAATTCTATTTCGTTCTTACTTTTGCCCTAAGGGCTTCTTGATGTGCACTTACGGTTCGCTCTTTTTTGTAGAAGGTGCTCAAGATCCATGAGTTATTGCGTTCTGTGAATTCTACTAATAACTTTTCTCTAGTATTTCTAGTACCGAGGCCGTAAACTCCTACTGCCTGGTCTCCAGTCTGCCTCTTCCCTACAATACCTTGGCATTGAAGTCACCCATTAGTATAGTATACTGCCTTTTTACCATACTCATGGCCGATTATACGTCTTGCAACGAGCAAGATTGCGTAAAAACACAGGTTATTATTCGAGAAACGTTAGCCGCAACAAGCTGGTACAGGCAGGAACCCGGAAAGCACGAGCCACACACAGACGTCAACGTCTTCTTTCACGCTGGCACAGAGCTGGCGCCACTATGCTTCAGTACAATTACTCTCCGCGCAGAAAGGAGCCAACCTGGCGACCTAGGGAAAGGACACGACAAGGGGGTCATAGCACGGCTTGAGGCGTGATACGTGTACTGTTTCACGCCCACGGCAGCGTTGGTCCGAAGGTGGATCAATGGGTTCAACTTCATAGTTGACAGGAGATGTTTGCCGCACCATGTTTGTCGGGGCCATGGTATTTCGACGAAAGCTTCGGGGAAAGACCGGGAGGGGTAGACAAGACCCAGAGCCAAACCATCATTCCTGGGTTATAGTGTACAGTAGGCGCAGAGGAACCGTGGTCAGTTTTCTGGCGCCATTGGTCTTGTGCGGTAAATAAGCGAGCGAGTTGACGACACTCTTCGGCATAAGCAGCTGCTTCGGAAACAGGCGTCGCTTCGGAAACATCAGGCCTGTAAGGCAGAATGGTGTCCATGAAGCATGATGGCTCACGTCCGTACAGGATGAAGAAAGAAGAAAAGCCAGTGGTTGTTTGTGGCGCAGAGTTGTACGCGTACGTGACAAAAGGGAGCACTTGGTCTTAATTAGTGTGGTCGTCAGAGGCGTACATGGCAAGCATATCTCCAAGGGTACGGTTAAAGCGTTCCGTCATGCCATTGGTTTGAGGGTGGTATGCTGAGGATTTCCGATGGACAGTGCGACATGCCTTGAGCAGCTCGTCGACGGTGTTCGAGAGAAACACGCGTCCACAGTCACTCACTAATTCACGAGGTGCACCGCATCGCTAAATGAGATGGTGAAGAAGAAAGGACGCAACGTTTTTCGCAGTGGTAGCAGGCAGCGCAGATGTTTCACCGTAGCGTGTCAAATGATCGACGGCGACAATAATCCACCAGTTGCCTCAAAGAGAGTTGGTTAGAGGACCATAAATATCAATTCAGACGAGGTCGAATGGTCTCGCTGAGCAGGTTAAGGGTTGCAAAGGGCCAGCAGTGCTGTGAGAAGGCGTCTTGTGTCGTCGACACGTGGTGCATGACCGAACGTACTGGCGAACGTGCCGATACATGCCGCGCCAGTAGTATCTTAGACGAAGGCGAGAGTAAGTCTTAATACTCTTGCATGGCCACACTGGGGGTCATCGTGAAAGGCAGCGCAGATGTCCGAACGCAAATGACGAGGGATGACAAGGAGCCACCTACGGCCGTCCGTCACGTAATTGCGGCAATACAACAAGCCTTCACGGACAGCAAAGTGTCTTGCTTGACGAGAGAGGGAGTGTGAAGTCGTTTCTGACGAACTGTGAGAGAGGACGTCGAGCAAAGAATTGATCCAAGGATCCTTGCGCTGTTCAGATGGCATGTCAGTGATGCTCACCGATGACGAATCGCAAATGGCAGTTGATAAGCAGGCAAGGTCAAGAGGCAGTGGAGAACGGGATAGTGCATCGGCGTCTGAATGTCTGCGTCCTGAGCGATAGACAACACGGATATCGTATTCCTGAAGGCGTAAAGCCCAACGAGCGAGGCGGCCAGTAGGATCTTTCATGGACGCTAGCCTGCATAAGGCATGGTGATCTGTAAAAACATCAAACTGGCGTCCGTAAAGGTAAGTGCGAAATTTTCCTATAGCCCAAATGATAACCAAGCACTCCTTTTCCGTGACGGACTAGTTGGACTCTGCCTTTGTTAGGGTACGGCTGGCATAGGCGACAACCTACTCGTCGCAGCCATCCTTGCGTTGAGCGAGAATGGCACCGAGGCCGAGACCGCTTGCATTCATGTAAATTTCAGTGGATGCATTGAGATCGAAGTGGCGGAGAACTGGCGGAGACGTGAGTAGCCGGCGTAGCGCCGTGAATGCGTCATCGCAGTGGGAATTCCAGCCAGAGAGGTCCGCGCTATACGGGAGAGAATCTGAGTCAGAGGGGCAATTACAGAGGCAAAATTGCGAATGAAACTCCGTAAATAGGAACAAATGCCTACGAAACTACGAAGCTCCTTTAGGGTAGTAGGCTTGGGGTACTCGGAAACGGCACGCAGTTTGGCAGGGTCTGGCGATATTCCTTCTTTTGAAACGACGTGGCCGAGAATTGTGAGTTTGCGGGCGCCAAAACGACATTTCTTGAAGTTTAGTTGCAACCCGGCTGCCGTGAGGCACTGGAGAACTTGTTCCAGACGGGAAAGATGAGTTTCGAAATTCGCCGAGAATACAACTATGTCGTCTAAATAGCAAAGACAGATGTGCCATTTAAGTCCCCTGAGGACACTGTCCATCATTCTTTCAAAAGTCCCAGGCGCATTGCAAAGACCGAAGGGCATTACAATAAATTCATTTAAGCCGTCAGGGGTCACAAACGCCGTTTTTTGACGGTCTGGTTCAGCCATTGGCACTTGCCAATATCGAGAGCGCAGATCCAGTGAAGGCAATATAAGGCGTCATCTGCACCTTGAAGGCAATCCAAGGCGGCATCAATGCGTGGCAGGGGATAAACAACCTTGCGTGTGATGTTGTTTAGTCGACGATGATCCACGCGAAACCTGATGGAGCCATCCTTTTTTCGCACGAGGACCACTGGCGAAGCCCAAGGACTGTGTTAGTGCTGAATAACACCGCGTTGCAGCATCTCGTCAACGTGTTGACTGATGACGTCACGCTCAGCCTGCGAGACGCGGTAGGGGCGCTGACGAAGTGGAATATGATGACCGGTGTCGATATGGTGAGCGACAACTGACGTGCGTCCCAAGGGAGGTTGGCCGTGGTCGAAGGAGGCGCGGAAACGGTCAAGTAGTTGAATGAGCTGATTGCGCTGGTCTTGCGTAAGGCCGGTGTCTACGCTGTGCAACAGAACGTCTTCGTCAGGTAGAGAGGGCGCGGTGGCAGCTGTGACAGCATTCACGGACATCGGTGTCGTATCAGAACGGGCATCGAAAGTAAAGATGGCATCATAAGTGTCCAGACTCCCGATACATTCGCCATGAAAAAAGGTAACGGGACAGGGGAACGGATTGCACACGTACATGGCACTGGGGCCATCGGCAAGTGTTATGACTGCAAACGGGACGACAAGGTTCCGGCGACGAGCGCATTCTTGTGACGACATAAAGAGGGCAGTTGAATCGGAAACGGAGTTGCACAAAAGAGACACCACGGCGACTGAAAAAGCAGAAATGACGACGTCAGCGGCGACGATCACCTTTTTGGGTGAGTGAGGGAGATCTATGAATGTCGCGCTGAATGGAAACAAAACGAGTTGAGCACAAGCGCAGTCTACAACCGCATGATTAGCGGAAAGAAAGTTCCATCCCAGGATGGATTCATGAGACGCATGCGGAAGGACGACAAATTCAACGATGTAAAGCACTTCTTCAATCACAACACGAGCAGTGCATGTGGCAGAAGGTTGGACGTGTTGCAAACTCGCTGTGCGTAAAGAAATTTCAACCAGTGGAGTCGTCACTTTGTTCAGTTTGCGGCAATTCTTCACTGATTATACAAATAGCGGCACCTGTGTCGACAAGAGCAGTTGTGGCGAAACCGTCCACAAACACGGCAATCTCGTTAGGGGGCGAAAGATGGGGCTTTGAAAATTTCGTCAGTGGCGCAGCTCTTGCCTCAGGAACTCGACTGTTAGTTTTCCTCTTGGGCGTGGTTTGAACGGCGAAGCATGGGGGAAGGAGACCGAAGACGGGGTAAAATAGATCGACGTCGGCTGCAGTCTGGTCGACGTGAGCGGGAGTCATGTGAATCAGGTGTCACATGCGATTCTGATTGCCGAGGTGTGTTGCTGGAATGCTGAACATCATTCAAATAGAGTCCACAGCGACGACAGTAGCGCGCGACATGTCATGGAATACCACAGTTGTAGCAGACGGGCCGGTTATACGGTGTACGCCAAGAGTTTACAGGTGCTCGAGGTGGTGGAAAGGGCCGATTTACCGGATAAACCGAAACTGATGACCTGTAGTAGTTGGTAGCTGGACTGTATGAAGGGAGCGGTGGTTGGGCAGGAGGTCGGCGGACGGCTTCTGTATAAGTCAGCGGTGCAGCCAATGATATTGGGGATGCGGGCGAAGGGAGAGCCTCGGCAACTTGCGTCTAAATAGCACGAAGTGAGTGGTCCAGTGTTGTGGGGGTCTCGTTGATGGTGGCGACAAGAGAGAGCTGTCGAGCAACTTCCTCCCAGATGTACTGTTGAATTTGACGCATTAACACGCTGTTGTCGGAGCGACTGCTTTTGCACTCCAAAGCCGAAATATCAGCTCTTTGCGTATTTGTGCGACGTGTAGAAATTCGTTGCTTGCGCAGCTCATCGAAACTTTGACATAGCTGAATCACAGCCGTGACGGTCTGTGGGTCTTTGGCCACGAGCATATGAAAAGCGTCGTCATCAATGCCTTTCAATATATTCTTTATTCTGTCAGCCTCCGTCATCCTCGCATCAACTCGCCTACAGAGGCTGATCACATCCTCAATGTAGCTCGTGAACCTCTCACCATTTCGCTGAAATCGTCCCCGCAGGCCCAGTTCAGTACGAAGCTTACGCATGGCTGGACGACCGAAAAACGAGGTGACGGCCTCTTTGAAAACCGACCAGGTGGATATGTCGGCTTGGTGGTTGGTGAACAAGAGGTTGGCCAAATCCGTCAAGTAGAAGATGACGTGAGTCAGCTTCGCATGGTCATCCCACTTTTTAATCGCACTGGCATGCTCGTACTCTGCCAGCCAGTCCTCGACATCTTGATCTTCAGTGCCGTTGTATACTGGAGGGTCACGCAAACGAAGTACACCGGAACACATGACAGGTGGCAGCGTGTATGAGCCTTGTGGGGATCGACGCGCTCGGTCATCGCGGACTGAGATGGTAGCATATGCCTGCGGATCTCCAGGACGTTACCCAGCACGTTTCCACCAAATGCAACGAGCAAGGTTGCGTAAAAACAAAGGTTATTATTCGAGAAACGTTAGCCGCAACAAGCTGGTACAGGCAGGAACCCGGCAAGCACGAGCCACACACAGACGTCAGCGTCTTCTTCCACGCTGGCACAGAGCTGGCGCCACTGTGCTTCTGTACAGTCTTCATAGAAGATTTCAACTGACGCGTCATCATGGCTGGATGTAGGCGCGTGAGCTTGTACCACCTTCATATTGAATCTCTTACCTAGTTTAACTACGATACCTACCACCTTTTCATTATGCTATAGTATGTCTCTATGTCGCCAACTATGTTTCTGTGGTCAAAGAATCCCACTCTCAGTTTTCTTCATTCAGCCAAGCCACGATAGCACACGACCTGCTTCTTTTGAAGCACTGCATAGACCTGATCTGTCATAAACTAACTGAGCCTTATTACATCCCTTTTAACACCCTGAAGCTCCTCGAATAGTACAGCTAGACTTGCCTCACTAGATAAGGTTCTAGTGTTAAATGTTGCCAAGTTCATGTTCCAAGGAAGCGTTTGATTCAGCAGAAATATCAGCAGTCATGCAAACACTGCGAATCAGGGCGTCGACAAAGCATATAAAAAGATTCCTGGAAGAAATATACAGGGTATCAACTGCTACCATAGTGCTTCATAAAGAAAGCAACAAAAGAACAATCAAGAAGGGTATAAGGCAGTGGGATACACCCTCCCCAATGCTATTTACCACGTGCCTAAAGGAGGTTTTCAGAGACCTGGAATGGGAAAAGTTGGGGATAAGAGTTAATGAAAACTACCTTAATATTCTGCGCTTCGCTGATGGCATTGCGTCGTTGAGTAACTCAGGGGACGAATTGCAACTCATGATTACGGAGTAAGACAAGGAGAGCAGAAAGGTAGGTCTTAAAATGAATCTGCAGAAAACTAAAGTAATGTACAACAACCTCTGAAGAGAACAGCGCTTCAAATTAGTTATTAGTGCACTTGAAGTTGTAAAACACTACGTCAACTTAGGACATGTAATAATCACGGAGCCTAACCACCAGTTTGAAGTAACTAGAAAAATAAGAATGGGGCGGAGCACATTTGGCAAGAACTCTCAAATCGCGACAGGTAGATTGCCACTATTTCTCAAGAGGAAGGTACGTAACAGCTGTATCTTGCCGATACTTAGCTACGGAGCAGAAATCTGGAGGCCGACAAAGAAGGTTCAGCCTAAATTGAGGACGATGCAGCGAGCAATAGAAAGGAAAACGGTAGGTGTAACCTTAAAGGCAAAAATAGAGCAAAGTGCATCAGAGAACAAACCGGGTTAAAGGTATCATAGTTGAAATCAAGAAGAGGAAAGGGACATGGGCCGGGCATGTAGCGCGTAGAAAGGATAACGACTGGTCATTAAGGGTAACTAACTGGATCCTAGAAAAGGCAAGCGTAACCCGTTAGGACGAGACAGTAACGGTCAGGAGGAGACAGAAAGTTAGGTGGAAATGAGATAAAGAAGTTGGCTGGTACAAAATGGCAGCAGCAAGGACAGGACCAAGTTGACTGGCGGAACATGGGAGAGGCCTTTGTTCTGCAGTGGACGTAGTCAGGGTGCTGCTGATGATATTGATGATTATTATGTACCTAAATATATCTGCTCGAGAAGGAGCTTTACGTGTTCAATTTCAACACCATGGCTGCAAATTTGAAAGGTGTTAAATGCCAAAACACATTTGTGCTCAGTTTCAGGCGTTGGCTAATTGTGAAAATAAACCTGACGCCTCCCACAAAAACATACCTTTCGATTGAACAGAGGTTTGTTCATAGAACTGTAGAAATTACTTCAGTGTAGTGAAACCTCGGACAGGACGTCATGCCAGAACGCCTGCTCATCAGCTTCTGTGGAGCATTATGCTTTATTTTTGTGTGTCTGTGCATTTGGTACTAGTACATATAAGAGGTTACGAGGCCTGTGCCGGCGTATGAGGATGTAAGAGACCCGTGCCGACACACGAGGCATACGCAGCTTCGTATTTGTAATGTCGTATGTACGGGCTGCGTCTGACTCGTATGTACGAGATTTTTTCTACAGGGGTGTTTTTTAATGCTGAAGTGTTCCGAGTAAACAGCATATATTTAATTATGTAAATAACACGTGGCTCCAGTGGTAAAGTAGTTTAAAAAAGAATTCAATAACCAATGGGCTAATACTGTACCCATGTAGAACAAAGACATCCAGAGCTCAGCTACCTTTTCCTCACATACTAACAACATACGCTGCCTCGCAAGAGTTTCTTACACAAGGTTGTAAAATTTTTTGAAATGCTTGTATTGCGATAGGAATTATATGGATATTCTCGGCTAGACTTTGTCACTGGTGGCGGCGTTGGCGTGGGCGTCACCATGATTCTCCCTATACGTATCTCTCTCTCTCTTTCTCTCTCTCTTTCTCTCTCTCTCTCTCTCTCTCTCTCTATATATATATATATATATATATATATATACATCAACAACAAAAACAGACTCCGGCCCACACTATCGAGCGTCCTTCCTCTGAATTGTGAGTTCGAGGCGTTCGCAACTGAGCCACAAAGGAGAACCTCCTTCAACGTTGAAATGGCAAGCTATTTATACGTACCACCTACCGCCAGTGAAGGGCATCATGGGGAGAGAAATTGTGTTTTCAGCATTACCAGTGAGGTGGCGCAACTAGCGCGCATCGCCAAATGTTGACGCGACAGCGCGAGCTCTCATCTCCCACTCGTACTTGAATAATCGACTTACTGAGTGAGCTTGAAGGAAAATTAGAAGGGAAACAGTCTCTCTTCTCGATGTCCTTCACGTTTGCGCAGCAAGTCGATTGTTCAAGTATGAACCAACTAGTCTGCAAAGAAGTATTGCTTCCAACGAATACTTTGCCCTGCGGAGAAGGGGAGGGTTGACGATCATGCTTACGCTCACTTTTTTCGCGGTGGCGACAATCGTACTCCTTGGGCTTTCAGGATCGATTCTGTTGTAGTTACCAGGCACACATTGGTCACATCACTCTTTGCACAATCTCTGTTTGCGAAAGGGGGGCGCTTTTTAGACACAGTGAAGTAACAACTGAGACACCTGTTCACGTTCATCATTACTGGTGAGTAAGTTTCACGCGTTAACTGTGCGTGAAAAACACGGGGCTCGTTTTTATCTGCTTGCCACTCTTCGCGGGGCCTTCCAATTTGATGCTAACACGGTCATTCCTTCACCTTTGCTGAAAAACTATGATTTTTTTAGAAAAAATATATAACTTATGATAATGCAAAATAGATCTTCAAAAATTATACACATATATATAACCGAGTTTAGTTTACAGGATTTACTTACTTGCATTTACAAAGGCCAATTCCAGAGAATAGTTTTCAAATGAGGTGTGGGTTTGATTGATTGATATGTAGGGTTTAACGTCCCAAAACCACCTTGTGATTATGAGAGACGCCGTAGTGGAGGACTCCGGAAATTTCGACCACCTGGGGTTCTTCAACGTGCACCCAAATCTGAGCACACGGGCCTAAAACATTTCCGCCTCCATCGAAAATGCAGCCGCCGCAGCCGGGATTCGAACCCGCGACCTGCGGGTCAGGGGCCGAGTACCTTAGCCTTTAGACCACCGCGGCGAGGCCGAGGTGTGGGTTCTATCTTTGTGTCTTAGATGCTGCTTTTCCGTGGCCTCCGTTTCTTGTATACCACTCTGCTAGCAGAGTGATGAACATGCCCCTCAAAAACAAAAAAAAAAGTGAAGGTATAAGTAGTTTGACAATTGCACTATATTGTTTACCCATTTGTTTCGTCTACCGAAGTGAAGACATGTTTCACGCCTTGCAACTTCCCACACCATATGCAGACATTTTCCAGTAGTTCTCCAATCGAGATTGTGTTGCTGATAGGGAATTGCAACAAAATTGAAAGTTGGGCTAGTTCGATATGCATGCTGTAACTGTCGTTCAAGTGCACGAATAAACACGAAGTTAAAGAGGACAAGCGCTCTCTCGCAACTAAACGACTAAACGAAAGAGAAGAATATATAAGCAGGCAATCCAAAAGAACGCATGCGTGTGGAGGCAAAAGGTATAACGTGGCAACTCGAGAACACAGATTCAAAGTAGAAAAATTATACATAAACATAATCTAGAGAAGCAAACTTTTTATCGTGCAGCAAAACCAAAGGCTGCCTGAAGCATCGTTTTCTTTTTTGTATGTGAAAGGCTTTTCACTCACGAGTGAAATGATTGTTAGATCTGAAAACCACATCAGTATTCCGAAAGAGAGGATGACAGCCGCACTCTCTGCACCGAACCGCGAGATGTGATGCCCCTGAGGATTCGAAAGAAAAATCGTACTCTTTAAGACGAACATTGATGCACCTTCCCGACTGACCACACTTTACCACGGCTAAAAGGAGTCTGGTAAACAACGCCTATTGCGCCATCCATGAACCTTCTGCTGTGTTTCATACGACATTGCGAAAACTCTCTGCGATTGTGCGAACAAATGCACTGCAGTTTAGTTTTGGCTGAGAAAAGCACATCGACTTTATATCTATTACCGAGTTGCTTGAGTTCATGCGAGTCTTTAAAGATAAGGAATCACTGCTATACTCCAACCTTTTTTACTCTCATTACGACAACCCGAGTGGTTCCCATCGAATTTTAGTTTCTATATTATGTTGTTACACACAGACGTGATGACATCATTAAGTTACCCTGCTTGTACTAGTTTATTTTCTTGATTGTCAAAGCAGGTCAAGGCACTCTAAGCTGGTGAAGAGAAGTATCGTTACCCCGATGTTGGGTTTTGCTCTGAAAAAAAGTCCTGCCAACACAGAATGAAAGTGAGCTTTGGAGATTTGTACAGTATTCACGGATTGAAATAGGACACTGGGAGAGCATGCCCACCGGTACATTTACCGCCGCTTATGCATAGGCGTGGAACCAATGTTTTGCATGAAGTATAGAGCGAGGGGGAGAACGCCAACGGAGCAGGAGTGCTCCTTCCGGTCGGCAAAGTGTCAGCCTGTAGTTCACCAAGTGTACATTGCTAGCGTGGCGCTGCAAGGCTCACGCACATTCGCATGTCGACCGAACTGGCTCACCACTTCGCACCACTCATTGCAGCGCCAGCAGACGACCCTCTTGTTCAGCGCGCTTAGGCAATGTGGTACGCACGTAGTGCAATTAAGAGACAGGATTCAATTAGAAGATTGTGCCTTGCATGCGTCCGTAGACAGGATAAGCATATGCACAAAACCCCGGAACGTTTACTTCGTTGTTTCTGTCTCGACAAAAAAGAAAATGAGTGGCAGGCTTGCCTTCAAGCAACATGAAAATAATATCGTGTATTAGTGTCGCTCGGACAAACTGTAGTCTATCGTTAAATAAAAATGGCAGAAGCTCGCTCATTTTTCTGTGGCCGACAGCTCTACAAAAGTTTGCTACGCAGAATAGCCGAAATATTGGCCTCTCAGGGTGAAACAACATAATACTGAGTGAATGTTTGAATGCTGGACGAAAACAGGCCTGTGGCTTCTGCTTTTTTTTTTCGTCATGACAAAAAGCTTGACAATTTTTTTTTATTTTGTGCAGCTGTTTCTAATGTATACGAATGTCAGTCGTATCCCATTTCTTACTTGCGCAGCGCACGTGTCCCATCATCGAAGGGCGCAGATCAAGATCGTCGTCTGCTCACGCCACATTATAAACTGTGCGCAGCGCCCACTCAATGCGAGCTGCATGCGTGCGAAAATGCACGAGCATTGCACCACCACGCTGACAGTGTGCACTTTTTAGCGAACGGAACGAATAATTCTGCTCTGTAGAAGTTCTCACCCTCACTCACACACCCTCACAATTCCACACCCTGGTTCCGTGAGCACCCACGAGTGGAGTCACATGCAACGTTGGCCGCACGTTACGATTGTCCTGTTTCAATCCATGCGTACTGTACATTCGGAACACCATTGGGTCGTTACTGATTTTTGAGGCTTCAGTTAAGAATTTCATCCGCTCCACAAGTATTTCAAAAAACGTTGAGCGAGCCTTTTGACAGTGTCCAAGGGAACGCTGTGCACATAGGCGACATGCTCTTCTGCAGAGCAACAGCAGCACAGCACGACGCACGCCTTCCAACAATTTTGCAACAGGCCTGTGAGGCCGCCCTGACGTTATCGCTACGAAGTGCAAGTTTCTACAGACCGAAATAGGCTTTCCCAGTGACATTTCAACGTGCGACCACATCGGGCCGAATTCAGTGCTTAGCGCGTCCCTGAGCTAAATGCCTTTCTCAACAGACAAGGAGGAAATGCCTTTCTCAACAGACAAGGAGGAAATGCCTTTCTCCACAGAATGTTAGGTGTCAGGAAATACTCGGAAAATACCTGCCGAACCTGGCCTAAAACACAAAGCTTCTGCGCAGCCACATCAGGAAAGAGGCGGTGTTTCATCAGGAAAGACGTGGTAGCAGACAACTACGCTAACAAGTGGAAAGCGATATGCCCCATTTTTAGTAAGCGCCGGTTCTAGCTATCTTTGATCCAGCGAGGGCAACTAAAATAAGAGCTGATGCACGAAAATGGATTGCAGGAAGCCCTTCTGCAGCAATATGTGATTAACTGGCGACCAATATAGCCTACGCTTCCCATGTTATGAGGCGGGCTAAACAAATGTATTCACCGATAGAGAAAGAAACTATGACAATCACCTCTACACGCGATAAAAGTCGTCACTTTGTGTATGATGGCGAATTTATGATCGAGACAGATCACCAGCCTATTCTAGACATCGCATCGAAAGGTATCGGGGATACGCCACTGCGACCTCAACGCTCCTTCTTCGTTTGATGACATACAATTGCGAACTCCGATTCATACCAGGGAAACAGCTTGCCTTTGCCGACATGCTGTCTAGATTGTCGCAAACAAGCAACGAGTAGCACACAGGCTCGACAGAAGACGTAAAAGTGCAAACAGTCGCTGTTACACTGGAGTTGGTGAGCACTAAGACCCTGAACCGCATAAGGACAGAGACTAAAAAAGATGAGAAAATTCTGGTCATTTGTCGCTACGTCGAAGGAAAAGAAGGTGACAGCTTTGAAGGTTCATGAAGCCTTCCGCTTCAGAATTGTCGAAATTGTAAGCAGTACTTCTGAAGGGTTGTAAAGTATCAATCCCGAGATCCGTGAGGCAGACAATGCCTAAACACCTCCACGAAGAGTCTTAAGCTTCGCAGAAAACTAAAGCAAAAGCAGAAAGCTTACTGTTTTGGGCCAGACTCAACAATGACATTGACGATAGGTTACAAAGGTGCAGCACATGCCAGAAGCACACGTACGCGCAATCAAGCGAACCCATCTCTAGACTACCTCACGCGTAGTACCGGTTAGGCGCGGACATTTTCCAGTACGATGAAAACTTTTATTTGTGTGTTTTTGATGCCTTGACGAATTTCCTAGAAGTGTAACATTTGAGTCACACCCCGCAATGACCTAGTTTCTAAACTCAGTGTTATTTTCGCAAGATATGGGTTACCATTAGAGGTGTGCACGGACAACGGGGCCCCAGTTTTCTTCTCATTATTTCCTTCTTTTCACAACCAGCTACGATTTCAATCATGTCACATCAACCTCGGATTTCCCCGCTCAAATAGTCTTGCCAAGAAAGGAGTGCAGATTGTGAAACGAATATCAAAAAAGACGTCAGAAACTCAAATCTGCCTGGGTCGTCTGGCCTATCGCACTGCTCGCCAGGAGAACTGCAAGGAAGAGTACTTCGCACTCCACTCCCAGACGTCACCCAGTAATCCTGCTCCCCAGTTTTCAAGCGAAACTGACTCGACGCGAAGAGGGGGACTATGCCACCGATAAGAAAGGGAGAAGTCATCAGGGTTAAGAAGAAATAGCGGAGTCGAAAAGCCCAGGTCGTTCGCAAACTAGCAACGAGGTCCTGCCAGATAGCCACAGAAGACAACCAGATGCTGCGTCGCAATAGGGAGCATCTGATCAGGACACGTGAATCAGCCCTGCTTCGTAAAAATGCAAGCAAGGAATGGCTAGGACGCAGCCGAGATAAGCGCTGCCACCAGTGACAGTCGGCACGTTCAATAGAACAGTGGCGCCAGCTCCTTGGCGATCAGCACGTCCAACGTGTCAACCACGTCGGCTTCACTACGACCCTAATTTTTGCCAAGTGTGTCAAGCTTCTCTGCAGCATATTTCGCTCAAAGATTTATATGTGGGGTTTAACGTCCCAAAACCACCATATTGCTACCTGATTATGAACGACGCCGTAGTGGAGGGCTCCGAAAATTTGATGCTCTGGGGTCCTTTAACGTGCACCCAAATCAGAGCACACGGGCCTACAACATTTTCACCTCCATCGGAAATTCAGCCACCACAGCCGGGATTCGATCCCGCGACCTCCGGGTCACTATACCAGCATGGTGGAGCAACCGCTCAAAGAAAAGGAGGTGTGTTGAGCATGCTATGTGTAGCTGAAAACAACGCATGCGTATCAGCCAGAATGTCTCTTTACATGCCCGAGCCATATCTGACTAAACGTCTTTCGTTTGGTCGCACTTGCCTCTGATAAACGAACGTGAGAAGTTTTTTGCCTTTCGCAGCTTTTTAAATTTGAAATATTTCGCTTCGCTTCTTACCTCTTCTTACTTTTTCATCTACTATTTTACGTTATTAGGCTAACTGAAGACGTAATTACCAATACGTGTACGTGGATCCCGACTGATGGCCACTGTCTACTTCTATGTATATTTACTAAAGTTTTAATTACTTCTCCAAAACATCAAAAATAGAATACAGCCTTGAAGGCAGCGTCTGTCTATTCTTAAGCAGTTATAAACTTTTGGCCTTTATTTTGATGCACTCCATCTACCTGAGACGTATTCGCTCAACGTAACAATCACAAAGAAGCAGCCAACTAGTTCGCAAAACAGGTGCGCGCCACTCGTAGTTGATAGGAAACGTTAAAGTAGGAGTGCGGCCACTCGAAATCAGCAAACTTCCGTCATTTAAGTCACTCTGAAGCCAAAAATGTCTAAATTGAGTGAGACCCAAAGAATTCAAGAGAGAATAATTGCGTAATATGGAGGATCATTCAGAGTATTAGGCCAGCCTAAGATCGCAAGGCCAGAAGTTCGAAACAGCGCCGGGCGTTTTTTGCTTTTTTTTTTTGAAGCAAAAATATAATTTCAAGCAGTTAAAAGAAGACAGCCAGGCGAGCTACAAGTCAGGTGAAGCTGAGAGCTGACAGGCCATAAGAGGGTATGCTACGGTGCGAAGAAAGTGCAATGGAACCCTCTACTAAGAATTAACACAGCAGCCTACTATGCCATGACAAAATGTGGTTAAAATGCAGATGCTGGACCATTCCCAAGTGTATATTTACTTAAAACGCGATATGATGGAATCAATAAAAAAGATCTAGAATGTGGCTTCACTAGGGACCAGCTGTCAATAATGCACTCCCTCATCAGAGCAGGATTGGCCTCCATGGCGCACTACCTGGCCACAACCTCCTAAGTATACAGCGATTAACCCTTGGCCCTGTTTGAGGGTTAATCCAAGACGGCGGTCAGACCTGCGTCGCAGTGGAGGAGGCTAAGAATCTCTGGGTCCGGAGAGGCAATCATTAAAATCTTAACTGGGCTACATTCAGTGCTAGAGCGCTATACAGTGAAGCTAGTCGAGCTGTGGTAATCGAGGAATAAGAGGTTGGTAAATGGGATGTAACAGGGCTCAGCGAAGTTTGGAGGACATGTGAGGCTTATACAGTGCTAAAAAAGGCACACGTCCTATGATTCCGTGGATTAGTTGACAGAGAAGAACAAGAATTGAGATTTCTTATGCACAAGAATATCACTGGCAACTTGGAAGAATACTATAGCATTAGTGAGAGGGTGGGAACTATCAAGTTCAACAGAAGGTACAAGATAAACGTGATAGAGGCCTACAACAAGCCATGATGATAATTTCCTTACAGTCATAAAGTAAAGTAACAATTTACTACTCTTACGGGCAGCTTTTATGCCAAAGTAGACAAGAAACAGGCTGGACACTGTGCAGTGGGGGAATATGGCATCGGTTCTATAAACGCCAGAGGGCTGTTATTTGTTCACCGAACGAATTATTATACGGACATTGAACGACTTCTTCAGAAAACGGGCTAACTTGAAGTGGACGTGACAAAGTCCTAATGGCGAAAATAAAATGAAACCTCATTCTGTGTGCACACCCAGGCGTTGTACAGAACGTAGAAATAGTGGGCGAGATCAGATGCTGTGATTTGAGAATGGTGAGACGTCGTATTAAGCTGGTTTTAGAATACCAAAGACAAAAACTGATACGCATGAAGCCAAATAAAGAACTAGCGGTGAGAGGAAAGTTCAGTAACTCGGAGTTTTGCTTCAGAATAGATTCGAGGCACTAGACAAGGTAACCAACGTTAGCGCTGACACGATGAATGATAATCTTACTAGTGTCATCAAAGAGTGCACAAACCGGGTTGGAGGTACCATCATTAGACAGGACGCTTGCACACTATCTCAGTAGACGAAAACTCTTAATAAAAGACGACAAACCTTAAAAGCCTGAAATGAAACCGATGAAATAGAGCTAGAGGAGCTTTCGACGTTAATCAATAGGCGTAAGGTACCCGAAACCAGAAGATATAGTATGAAAGAAAATGATCAGACTTTAAAAAGCAGCAGGGTCTTTAAAGCTGTGAAGACAGACTAATGCTTAGTAAAAATAAGTTGTATGCATCCAGGAACAAGGTAGACAATGCCATAACCAAAATGGATAGGATTGTTGGGCTGGTGAAGGAGTTGGGGTGGTGAAGACAGCAGCGCTCAGTAATTTTTTTTCCCTAAAACGGTTTCTCAGTGGAATCGATTACCTTCAGTGATCGTTGTCGCTGTTGGTAGTGATTCATTTTTTCCTTTGTTAGAGTCAAGTGAATTGTTCAGTTGATGACAGGTGTTTTGTTGTGCGGTAGACATATTGTATTTGTTTTTGTCTTACTGTATGTTGGCCGCTGGCATTTTTCGTACATTTTTGTCAATCTCCATTACGCTGTGTATTCAATGTACTTCCTACTATCTGGATAGGCTGTACTGTACTTGCCACAAATTGAGCTTGTGTTCTGTCTTGCAATCATGTTGTATTCTCCCCAATATCATGCCTTATGGTGCTGTGGGTATCAAATAAATAAAATAAATAAAAATAAAAATTGCTACAGAGAACAGTGCAGTACCGAAAACAACCAGGATCATATCGTGAGAAACAAGAATAGTCCAGAGGAATTCGACATCCTACGAGTAACGGCAGGGAAAGTAAGGAAATTTTTAGAAGGAATGCATAGAAGCCAAGCCACTGGCATCCCCGACACCTCTCGTTGCAAGAATGCATTAATAAACTCGCAATGATAAATTTTACTAGCCGACGGAAGTGTTATTGGCTGTTCTGTGTATTCTATAGAGTAACATGGTACCTCCTAAAATATGCTAAGGCACGTTGCTGGGCTAGTTGGTTGAGATTCATCATTTTCACTGGTATAGCGCACCACGACAAGGACACACACAAAGGAGAGATGCACACACACAGCGCTAACTTGCAACTAATGTTTAATTTGAGATCACACGCGCTGTTTATACAAGAGTAGACCGATAAAACCTGGATAATGTCACGTCAAGAATACAGCACAGCCCATGCACGTGTCATCACCGATAGCAACAATCTACACTAGCCCGTCAAAGTGAAGATTCCAGATACTTCTTTTCTTTGGATGATAATGCTAAGGAAGCCACACTCACACATTTTTCTTTCATTTTGTCTATTTCAAAAGCTTCAACAATTTCACGTGTGGTTCTGTCATGGGCCTTAAAGAGTATACGGGTGTTTTGGAACATAGGGACGCAATTGCACCTCTGACAGTGAAGGGCCAAATGACCACAGACAGCTCTTTCTACATTGTACATGTGCTCCTTTAGTCTTTCATTCACACACCTTCCAGATTGGCCTATGTATTCGCAACCGCAAGTGAAAGGAGTGCTATAGACAACACCACAACAACAATTCACAAATTTCTCCCGGTGCTCAATCTTACAATCCTGTTTCCCGCTACTTTCTGCATTGACCTTTTTGCACATTCCTTGCAACTTTTCGGGAGCAGAAAACACTACATCCGCACCCGCCTTCCTTGCTATCTTGCGCAAGTTATGCGAAATGGCATGCATGTAAGGCACTACAGCAACCTTGCCTGCCTTAGTGGCGGTTGCCTGGTCTTTGCCTTTTGCCCTTTCTTTCCTGCTTATACATTCGGCGACAGCGGTCAACAAGTGCAAGGGGTAGCCAGAGTTCAATAAACGTTTTGCTTCAGCCCACAAGCTTTCATCAAGCTTGTGGTGGCACGACTTCATCAGTGACTTCTGAAAACAGGATTTTATCACCGCATGCTTTACCAATTTCAAATTAGCGGACGTGAACGGAAGAATCGGTATATTCCCTCGCGGTTCATAGCACCAGCATACTCTTGCTGGCGAAAAATACAGCCCGAGGTCAAAGAATCTTATGAAATTGTCATGTGGTACTTCATGCGTCAGCACCAAGGGAGATAACACTGTCAAGAACATGGTTAGAGTTTCAGTGACAACTGCACCAAAATTGTTATGATCAATATTGGCAACGATCTGATAGCCATCTATATATCTAAAAACAGCAATAACATCAGTGTGCTTCATACGTTCGTCAAGGACTTTGTTATGTTTTGCAAAAAATCAGGTCGCTCAGGTACGGGGCTATGCAGGAACCTATACATATCCCGTTCTTTATCGTACATGCATTATCGAGGTTTTATACATTATCGCATTATACACTATACATTATCAAGGTTTTATTGGTCTATTGTTGTATAAAGAGCGTGTGTGATCGCAAATAAAACATTAGTTGCAAGTTAGCGCTGTGTGTGTCTGCATCTCTCCTTTGTGTGTGCCCTTGTCGTGGGGCGCTATACCAGTGAAAATAATGAATCTCAACCAACTAGCTTCGCAACGTGCCTTAGCAAAGTTCATTCCTAGTACATCGGGCATTCCTTTATGGTACAGCACCGACCCATGCCGAATCATTCCGTTGATTGCGACGGCAGCCTGCAGAGCTCGGTCACTAGGTTTCTACATCCGACACAAGGTGCTCCCTCCTGAAGTATTGGCACTGTTTGTATACTGTTTGCCTTCCTCCAACCATGTTGTTCGTATTTGCAAAGTTATGTGATGCGAATGGAAGAGGCAAACTCGAATGTACAGAAATCATCTCAGGCTCATTCTGGGACCAAGCTCAAGCTTCAACGACTGGCACGACTACTCGTTACTAGCTGAACGGACAACCGAATTTTTCTGGCGGCAAGTTCTGCCGGGGCTGAAGACGCAAGTACAAAAGAAGCCCCCCACACCATCGAATCCTCTTCACGTCGTCGGTGATGTGAACCTGCCCGACAAAGTGCGACAAGTACTCAAGTGTGGACCAAAGTTCACCGTCGAGCCGCGAAAATCTAGCCCTGAACTTCTGGGGATGGTTCGGAATGTCTCGAAACAAGTACTTGAAGGTGACGTTGACAGGTGTGTATCTGAAGGTGTCGACGTTCTCATGCGTGTCCGTCCTACGGATGGGAGATGTGCTATTCAGGAGACCATTAGGCACTTGAAGGACAATTCCCTCGCGCTGCTACCAGCCGATAAAGACGGTGGCTTTGCGGTTATGCGTAAATCATTGTATCGAGCGAAGGCGTCAGAGGCCCTCAATTCTGTATTTGATACTCATAACAATATTTTGATAAAAAAGTGCGAACTGCCGCGAAGAAGCTATGCAAAAGCTTTAATCTTGAAGGCCTGGTTAGATCGATCGAGAAAACAAAAAAAGTGGATCTTGATATCTTTTTCACGGCAAAGTCGCATAAAGTTGAATGTCCTTTCAGAGTGATCATCTCAGAGAATGAATCCTGGCAAAAGTGCATCGCGTTATTTCTACAAAAACATTTGAAGTTGATATCTCTTGACGACCCCTTTTTGGTGAAAAAGTCGGAACAAGTACTAGACTTTCTTGCAGGCAAGGAAAACGCAGACCTTTTAGCTTTTTTGATCGACGTTAAGGACCTTTATTACACCTTCCCTCAGGCAGAGTTGATGGCGCGTGTATCGGAGGGCGTAGACAGAGTAGGAGCGGTTGATTTTCAAAATACTGCTGGTCTGTTGAGTGATCAGTTTTTAGAGCTGCTTTACTTTCATCTTACCACGACCTATGCAACGTGGAATGAAAACACTGTAAAACAAAACAAAGAGATATGTATAGGTTCCTGCATAGCCCCGTACCTGAGCGACCTCTTTTTTTGCAAAACGTAACAAAGTCCTTGACGAACGTATGAAGCACACTGATGTTATTGCTGTTTTTAGATATACAGATGGCTATCAGATCGTTGCCAATATGGATCATAACAATTTTGATGCAGTTGTCACTGAAACACTAACCATGTTCTTGACAGTGTTATCTCCCTTGGTGCTGACGCATGAAGTACCACATGACAATTTCATAAGATTCCTTGACCTCGGGCTGTATTTTTCGCCAGCAAGTGTATGCTGGAGCTGTGAACCGCGAGGAAATAAACCGGTTCTTCCGTTCACGTCCGCTCATTCGAAATTGGTAAAGCGTGTGGTGATAAAATCCTGTTTTCAGAATTCACTGATGAAGTCGTGCCACCACAAGCTTGATGAGAGCTTGTGGGCTGAAGCAAAACGTTTAATGTACTCTGGCTACCCCTTGCACTTGTTGACCGCTGTCGCCGAATGTATAAGCAGGAAAGAAAGGGCAAAAGGCAAAGACCAGGCAACCGCCACTAAAGCAGGCAAGATTGCTGTAGTGCCTTACATGCATGCCATTTCACATAATTTGCGAAGGATAGCAAGGATGTAGTGTTTTCTGCTCCCGAAAAGTTGCAAGGAATATGCAAAAAGGTCAATGCAGAAAGTAGCGGGAAACAGGATTGTAAGATTAAGCACCGGGAGAAATTTGTGAATTGTTGTTGTGGTGTTGTCTATAGCACTCCTTTCACTTGCGGTTGCGAATACATAGGCCAATCTGGAAGGTGTGTGAATGAAAGACTAAAGGAGCAAAAGTACAACGTAGAAAGAGCTGTATGTGGTCATTTGGCCCTTCACTGTCAGAGGTGCAATTGCGTCCCTATGTTCCAAAACACCCGTATACTCTTTAAGGCCCGTGACAGAACCACACGTGAAATTATTGAAGCTTTTGAAATAGACAAAATGAAAGAAAATGTGTGAGTGTGACTTCCATAGCATTATCATCTAAACAAAAGTATCTGGAATCTTCACTTTGAAGGGCTAGTGTAAATTGTCGCTATCGGTGATGACACGTGCATGGGCTGTGCTGTATTTTTCACGTGACATTATCCAGGTTTTATTGGTCTACTGTTGTATAAACAGCGTGTGTGATCGCAAATAAAACATTAGTTGCAAGTTAGCGCTGTGTGTGTGTGCATCTCTTTTTTGTGTGTGTCCTTGTCGTAGTGCGCTATACCAGTGAAAATGATGAATCCTAAGATATGGCGGGTATATTGTGTTACAAAAATTGTCTAATTGGATACGAAGTTTCTCCTAACGGGAAGAGTACCAGAATCTTGAAAGAACGCCAAAATGATCCTAATTTATAAAAAAGGAGACGTCAAGGACGTTACAGGCCGATAAGCCTATTGTACATTCTCTACAAACTATTTAGAAAGTTATACTTCATAAAAATAAGGAGATATTAGGCTTCAAGACACCAAAGGACCAAGAAGGATTTCGTACAGGCTTCTACCGAATTGACCATATTTACACTATCAATCACGTAATGGCAAAATGCGCGAGATAGAACGTAACCCGTTACACAGTCTCCATAGATTACGACAAGGCGTTTGACTCAATTGACACATGAGTAGTATTGTGGGCCCTGCGGAGTCAGGGCATCAAAAACCCCACATAAGCATACAAGAAAAAATCTATAGAAGATTTACAACCACCATAGCTCTCCATAAAAAAGCGGTATAATCTCAATAAGAAGTATACAAGGCAGATAGACACGATCTCTGCAATTCTTTTCACCGCTTGTTTAAAGGATCTTTTCATGACCCTAGATTTGGAAGAGTTAGGGATAAAATTGAGCGGAGAGTATACCTGAGTAGCTTACAATTAGTTGACGACATTGGCTTGATGAGCAACTCGGGAGACGAATTACAGTTCATGATGTTTGAGCTGAGTATGGAAAGCAGAAATGTAGGTCTGAGAATACTATGCATAAAACTGAAGTAATGTGCAACAGTCGGCAGAAAACAGCACTTTGCTATAAATGGAGAAGTTGGAGAAGTTGTGGAAGTTGCAAAAAATTATGTTCACTTAGGACAGGCAGTAACTGCAGATCCAAACCATGAGAATTAAGTAACTAGAAGAATAAGGATGGGGTGGATCGGAATTGGCAAGCATTCACAAATTATTACTTGTAATCTGCCACAAACTCTCAAGAAGAAAGCATATAACAGCTAGATCTTGCCAGTGCTTACCCTATGGAGCGGAAGCATGGAGGCTTACAAAAAGGGTTCAGCTTGAATTGAGGTCGACGCAGCGACTGATGGAAAGGAAATTGATAGGTCTCCTCTTAAGAGACAAGAAGAGAGCAGAGTGGGTGACGGAGCAAACTGGGGTATGGGATATATTAGTTGAAATCAAGAAGAAGAAGGAATGGACGTGGGCCGGGCACGTAGCACGTAGGCAGGATACTCGCAGATCATTAGAGGAACGGACATCATTGCCGGAGAAAGCAAACACACCAAGGGGAGACAGAAAGTTAGGTGCCTCGATCGGATTAAAATATTCCCAGTTACAACGTGCAATGGAAAGCAAAACACCGGGTTGGTAGGTGGATTATGGCAGATGCATTTGCTCTGCAGTGGGCGTAGTCAGGATGATTACAATAATAATGATGAAAATGATGAAGCTGAGCTGGATCCTCTTTCCACGAAATTAGCATCATTTCACGCATCGCTGGCCCGTGGTGTTGGTTAAGCATCATTCAGAGTTGTATTTTTGCGCATGTTTTAACAAAAGAGGAGTCTGGACGATGACACGGAAGCAATGCAAAATAATATAGTGATAAGTTTGTGTCACTGCCCAGTCCTCTATTTTGTGAACAAATCCACTGAAAAAGAAAAGTTGTGAAGAACATGCCCAAGCATATGCTCTCATTCGGAAGGGTCCCCATCACAATCAATACGGCAAGGCTTCCCCAAATCATGCACTACACGAAATGTAGAGCAGTCACTTTCATCAGAATCAGAATTGGTTCATTTAGTCATTCAATCATAACAAAAACTGTGTATACAGAAGGAGATTGCATAATGAAAGACTAAATCAAGACTTTCACTTTAGCGTCGGCTGTGGTGATCTAAATTGGGAAGAATACGCCGTAACCACATATAGTTCCGCTCACAGGGTTTTAAATCGTGAGAGTGACTATGGTTCAGAATGCATTTTGTCAACTCCGGACTCGTCACTTAAACGCCTCCTGAAATGTCAGCGGTTGAAATCAATGAAATAAATGGAGTATGTTATATGTTGGTGGAAGAAACCAGCATATAACGTTAGGCGCGTTCTGCTTAAGAACTGTCTCAAGTTACTTCCCTTTGTAGTCGTGACAGTTTTGCGCTTCTATAAAACAGAACGTTGGGACTGTTTTATGGTATTCCATAGTGCAATGTAATAACGGCTAGACACGCAGAAGCTAAACAGGAATGATATACGGGCCAGTACTGCCTTTGAAGAAATGACCATTGAGAGCGCTAATAAATATCAGCATTGATTCAAGTGACTAGTAAGAAACACTTCACTATAAAAAAACGAGAAACAAAACGCACACACGTCGAAAGACATCTCTGAGGAATTCTCTTGTCTGGCTTTTAAGCTGCTTAGTAAAATGAGTGCGAAAAAGGGTGTGTGCGAGTTATTGCTACACAAGCAGGCTGTCACCCTCCACTAAATGAAATGTGCCAACAGGGCACCTTTCTCATCACACATCTAACAAGGAAACAACAAACTGTTGACTGTCGAATCAGGTGTTCTTCAAAGACCCGTCTAAGGTGCTTTTTATTTTTTAATATATATTATTAGTATACCCGCCTACATTCCTTCAAAAATTTGTTTATTCGCGGATAACTTCAGTGTATATCGCAAGATAATGATGCCTCTGACGTAGCAACCCTTTATTCCGACTTGAACAACATATTTAAATGTTGCCTCCCACAGTTCATGAAACTCAACATTAATAAATTTAAGTTAATGCGACTTTTTCGTTCTAACACAATCTGGCCTGGCTACCCACTAAATAACTGACACCTTCAATCTGTTCACGTCTAGGCATTCATATTACAGACGACCTCTCTTGGAAGTAGCACATACAATAGATAACTTCAAAAGCTATCCACTCATTAGGATGTTTGAAAAGAAATTTTTCTCCTGCATCTGTTCAATTAAAACGACTACTATATATAACCTACGTCTGCTCCCAACTGGAATACGCCTCATTTATCTGGGATCCTCTTCAAGCCACATTAATGAACAAAATTAAATCGACACAAAATCGCGCTGCTCATTTCATTCTAAGTACTTATCATCGAAGTGCTTGGGTTTCAATTATGAATAGCGCACTCTATATTTATTCCATTACTCTCTATTCGCAGAAAGGAATCATGCGTTTCATTATTTTATAAAATTTACCCCCACATTGCTTTCCTTCGCTTCCTTCGGATTTAACGAGCACTGTACCATTAAGCTCGCCATGATCACGTGCAAAAGGTCAGCGTATCTCGTCATAACACTTTATCATGTTCGCAATCATGTCTTCGTAAGACCTGTATAAATTAGAATAACCTACCTGCATCATTAGTAACCATCACATACCCCACTCGTTTCAAGAATGCACTAATAAATTTGCAATCGTGAATTGTACTAACCGGTGTGTTATTGGCGGTTTAATATATTCTTTCTGGTTTGACTTCTGTTGTAATTTAATAAAGTGTACTCTTTGCATACAAAAATTTACCATTACATTTTCTTCATAGTAATGCGTTGACATATTGCTGTATTTTATTTGTTGTTCAACTATATTTTCGGCCCACTTGTCTATATAGTACATTGTACCCTCAGGGTTTAAAAAAAATAAATGAATTATTCATAGTCTGCTGCCATTGAGTACAGGGAAAACACGACAAACGTTCATACCTATGTTTCAATTGTCAATGAATGGCAGTTTAGGGGTCTCAGTATACGCAGCACCTGTGCGGAAATGGTGCTCCCGAACCATCAGAGCATAGTAGATTTTCTCACAGAACACGACAAAATCACAATTGGTGTTCTTGCGCCCTGGAATTGAACGTCAAGAGTGTCTGTAGAAGTGAACACAACAGGAAAACTGCGCTGCAATGACTAAGCATCGTCACAACCCTCTGAAGAATTCACAACCAAAAAATTGGGAGACCCTTAAACTTCGCCTTCAACAGTTGAACGCCATAGCGAAATAATGCATGTCCGCAAATATTTGATGCTGTGATTTTGCTAGAAAGCTTTGACAAAAAACTTCAGTCAATGGGTGTATAACATCGAAATTTTACGTATAACTGCAGGCCCGTTGTATTGTATAAATTTGTGTTCGAGCTGTGTATACCTGTTTTTTTTATTCGCATTGTTCTGTTTGTGCTATGCTGTTTGTAAATTCTTACACTGTTTGTATTTATTTTTTGTATATTGTAAACTGCCCCACCCTGTAACTACTCGATAGGGCCGACAGTATTGAAAATGAATAAATAAATAAATGAGAAAAGAAATAAATGTGCAAGTTTTCAATCTATTTAACAGCACTTTTATACACACGACATGATAGTATGTGGCCACTTTCTTCGCTATAATGGCGCTCTGCTTTCACAATGTCTCACTAATGCACACACACACACACGCGCGCGCGCGCGCGCGCGCGCGTGTGTGTGTGTGTGTGTGTGTGTGTGTGCCATCGGAGAGACATTGTTAAAGCAGAGCGCCATGGTATAAACAGGTGAATGGTATATACAGGTTTTTCATCGAAAGCAAGTCTCTCATGGCCTCCAAAACACACGCCACGCGCTGGCCATTTCGGGGGCCATAAACAGTGTCACAATGCCTCACAGATGGCAATACATTATCTAGTGTTTCCTGTTTGCTTGATCAACGCCTCTGGAAAGGCATGATATCTTTTAAACGAGATTGACTTAGTTGTCCATTTTGAGAGCTGTTTAAAAGTTCTTTTGTGTTTTTAGCGGCAATGGCTGCACTATCCCGGCCTTTTTTGACGTACTTTGATGGCCTCCCAAACGCTAAATCGCCGAATGGGCTCGCTTTTGTTATTACAACAGTCGAACAAAATGCGTCAAGGAGACTCCTTTCACTACATGGCATTTATGTAGTCTTTTACCCGAAGCGTATTCAAGCAACATCGTAGCTTTGTGATAGGCCATCTACTTGCCACATGAGTGATACGTCCCGCCGTGATGGTCTAGTGGCCAAGTTACTCGGCTGCTGACCCGCAGGTCGCACGACCGAATGCCGGCTGCGGTGGCTGCATATTCGATGGAGGCGAAAACGTTGTAGGCCCGTGTGCTCAGATTTGGGCGCACGTCAAAGAACCCTGGGTGGTCTACATTTCCAGAGCCCTGCACTACGGCGTCTCTAATATTCATATGGTGGTTTCGGGACGTTAAACCCCACATATCAATCAGCGAGTGGTCCTGCTACGATCCTCAGTGGGACCGAAAATTTTATTCTTTGTTTTATTTGCTTCACTCTCGATTTTTTGCTCATGGACTCTTCTTCGCTCACAACCAATGGTGCCGTCACCGACGGCGGAATTTCTGCGCCACGTGCTCTCTCACTCTATCGCGTTGATATGTCCGAGAGCAGCCTTTCAAACGCAGAATTTTCGACAGCCGTCCGTGAAGAAGCTTGGCAATTATCTCAAGAGGCGCAGGGAGAAAGGTATATGCGCATGCGCATGCACCTGGGCATGCGAGTGTGCACGCTTGCCCTTCTGGCAGATGGTGCCGCATATCGCGGCTTCTATATTATGATTTGTATATTCATGATGGCAAATGTTTAGCCTGTTGGCTGCGACATTTTAAGCGTGTGATATTCGTTGCATACGCGTACCATGTTCGATCCCGCTTGCACATGACTGGACTACGGCACGCAGCCTTACCATCACGCTGACCTGAAGGTACCTCTCGCTTACTGTTGGTCACGTGATGCTTGAAACTTCAGCCACGACTCAATTACATGTGCATCATGCCTGAAATTGCGCATCACGCCTAAAAAAGCGCATCACGCCTAAATCATGCGCATCACACCTGCACAAGTTCTTTAGCAAACACGCACTCAAAAAGTGCTCCCTGCTCTCTTTGATTCGTTGAGTTTACGAAAATTGTGCTCAGCCATTTTCAAGCAGTAAATTCAATTGTCGCCTGACTAAGCCCATAAAAGAGGTTCTTATCGGAATCCTGCTGAATCTGTTGCCTGGTTTCTTCAATGTGAGCGGAGGCTGCGAGCGCATTCACATTCTACGTTACGAACAGATGCATGTGATCCAATGCACACGTCGTTTCCTCTGATAAACGACAGGCAGTGCCAACGTCAGATCCTTTCAAGCATCTGTCCTGGCAACCACATGCGTCGACTGATACAGCAGGGGCAAAGGTTCTACTAAAGCCTCATTTCGACGGACTGCTGCTGCGGCGTGGCATCGCTGCCGACCTCAGCTCGCCTGCCCTTTTCGCAGATGTTAGTTACCGAAATCTTGTTAATGATGTTCAACTCGTTGTTCAATAGCGGTGCCATGTCCCGACTGTCTATTTAGATGTTTGAAAATCTGCATGTGTTTGCGTGCGGTTCACTCTCGCGTATTTGAAGTATTGCTCTAACTGTTCTCCGGAGACGTAGAACTAAAACCTGGCCCTGGCTCGGCTACAAGAAGCAAAAGCGAAAGTGGGAGTCTGAAAGTCATTTAAAAAATTGTTCGCAGGTTAGAGCAGGGTCAGACGCGTTTTGTTGCGGAGCAAGAAGTAAGGAACCAGCAGTCTGATTTTGCTGTTTGCATCAGGAACTGCAGAGTACCGTTGCTGCTCTTCAAAGCGACTTTCTTACAGTCAAAGAAAGCTAATTTGAAAACCGACAAAAACTCGTTGAAGTCAGGACGTCTCTCGAAGATAACAGCAACAAGTCTCGCAGAACCAAGGCGATAGTATTGGGCCTTCTTGAAATGAGAGCTAGCGCGAATTCGAAAAAAAATGCAATCGTGTGTTTTGAAAAAGAGCTTCATCAGACTGCCACAACACAAAAAATTGAATGTGCGCCCAGAATCTAAAAGTACTGTGAAGAAAGGAACCAACCATTTATCATCTTATTTTCTAGATTTACAGTTAAGTAACAAATTATGTATTTCATATTTATGGTAAAGATTAAGTACTATGTAATTCGCGAGCGTTTTATGACTACGCATTTAATAACTTGAGCATATTCAGTTGACTGAATATGCTAAAGGTCTGAAATTTCTTTCAAGTTACACTTAGATAAACTTAATAAGAGAAATAAAAATTTTGCTTGTTACAGTGCAGAAGATTGAGGGCAGAACTCAAGAGAGTGCTACGTAGAAAGAAATTAGCTAATCAAAAAAGCCGCAAGCGCAAATTCTATATTTGTCCCTCCTCGCAATCTATCTCTAAATACACTGCTGGTAAACTAATTGATTGATTGATATATAAGACTTAACGTCCCAGAACCACCATATGTATATAAGAGATGCCGTAGTGGAGGGCTCCGGAAATGTCGACCACCTGCGGCTCTTTAAAGTGTACCCAAATCTGCGCACACGGGCCTACAGTATTTTCGCCTTCATAAAAAATGCAGCCGCTGCACTGCGGGTAAACAGCCGCCGCCTCAAAAATAAAGTGGTTGAATTTGATACTTTGTTGTTTACTACGCAACCTTTTATAGTAATTGGAAATGAATGTTGGTTACATGACTCAATTACTAACTTTGAAGGCTTTCCTCCTGGTTTCGACGTATACTGATCTGATAGCGACACAAAGGGTGGCGGTGGTTTTTTTTCTCTATAATAAACCTCTTCAAAGTGATCAACTGTCTGCTACTTTTCGTCATTCAGAATACGTTTGGTGCAAGGTCTGACTTATCAAAAAGAAATGCTTTGCACTTGGTCCGTTTTACCGATCTCCTAGCTCGACTAACCGAGAACATTCAACAAGTTATCACAATTTTTAGATAGCAATAACTGGGACTTCAATTATAGAGGATACTTGAGTATGCCTCCGGCGGCCTGGTATAATGATTGACTTGAGTTATCCGACTCGAGTTCACTATCTTCTTCCTTCTCATAGCTTGTCATGACAAATTCTCTGACTCAATTTTTATCTGAGTGCACGACACAATGTAAATCTTCTGCCAGCATGCTGTATTTCATTTTTGCTATGTTTGAGTCGTTGCTCCACGATCTGGTTGTCATACCGGGTATTCGTGACGACGGCTGCGTTGTTAGCACTTTCAGCAAGACATCACTAAGATCAGCCCACAAGCTACCTCGAAAAATTCATTTTTAGGAGCAAAGTGACTATGCGTCAATATCTCACGAACTTTGTTGCTTTTGCCCTAAATTTTGAGAAGTCACTGAGCCACTCGACATTGATGAATTGTGGCCTGCTTTTCTTGATAAACTGTTGAATTTTATTGAGGAATACATCCCTTTAAAACTCTTAACAAGTCGACGCTGCAATGACAAACCAAGGGTAAACAAGGAAATCCGATATTTAATTAGCAGGAAACACTACCTCTATGCTGCATATATAAAAAATCGCAAAGATAGCGTGTATGGAGAAATGCGTGACATAGGCTACAAACTAAAACATCCAAATAAATTTAAAAAAAGGATACATATATTTATTCGCTAGATTTAGGTCTCAAACATAAACCTACAGAATTCTGAAAGTTTATTAAGGTGAACAGTAAAAAGGTACCAAATGTTTTAGTCAATAGATAATCTGCGTTTTATGATTACGAGAAGGCTTGCTCTTTGAACTCCTATGTAAAATTCATGTTCTCAACTTCCTGTATAGCCAAATTTTCCCTGCGAAAATATGCCTATGGTTACTGTCACATACATAGGCGTTCTTAAGCTCTTAAATATCCTGAAAAACAATTCAGCTGGAGGTTCTGATGGCATACCAACTTAGTTAATCAAATCATGCTTTTAGAAAATTGCTAATTCTTTAGTAGTCTTGTTTAATGAATATCTAAACAATTGTTCTGTACCAACACAATGTAAAGCTGCAGGAGTTGTTTGCATTTTTAAAAGTGGTCTCAAGCATTCTGTTTAGAACTATAGACCGATTTCGCTAACTTCTCCTGTTGTAAAACGTTAGAACATTTTATTTATAGTGCTGCGTAAACGCCTCCAAAACAATGGTTTCATTTCACATGCTGAACTTGGCATATATTACACGTTGTGGAGGCCTAGCTTGTCCTCCACAACGCAGTTGGTTGAGTTTTGTCATAATATTTTTTTTACTCCTATGATTATAGATTTTCATTATCATCATCATCATCAACATCAGCCTGACTACGTCCACTGCAGGACAAAGGCCTCTCCCATGTTCCGCCAGTTAACCCGGTCCTGTGCCTGCTGCTGCCAATTTATACCCGCAAACTTCTTAATTTCATCTGCCCACCTAACCTTCTGTCTCCCCCTAACCCGCTTGCCTTCTCTGGGAATCCAGTCAGTTACCCTTAACGACCAGCAGTTATCCTGTCTACGCGCTACATGCCCGGCCCATGTCCATTTCTTATTCTTGATTTCAGCTATGATATCCTTAACCCCCGTTTGTTCCCTAATCCACTCTGCTCTCTTCTTGTCTCTTAAGGTTACACCTACCATTTTTCTTTCCATTGCTCGCTGCGTCGTCCTCAACTTAAGCTGAACCTTCTTTGTAAGTCTCCAGGTTTCTGCTCCGTAGCTAAGTACGGGCAAGATACAGCTGTTATATACCTTCCTCTTCAGGGATAGTGGCAATCTACCTGTCATTATTTGAGTGTGCTTGCCAAATGTGCCCCACCCCATTTTTATTCTTCTAGTCACTTCAATCTCGTGGTTCGGCTCCGCAGTTATTACCTGCCCTAAGTAGACATAGTCTTTTACAACCTGAAGTGCACTATAACCTATCTCGAAGCGCTGCTCTTTTCAGAGGTTGTTGTACATTACTTTCGTTTTCTGCAAATTCATTTTAAGACCCACCTTTCTGCTCTCCTTGTCTAACTCCATAATCATTAGTTGCAATTCGTCCCTTGAGTTACTCAGCAATGCAATGTCATCGGCGAAGCGCAGGTTACTAAGGTACTCTCCATTAACTCTTATCCCTAACTGTTCCCATTCTAGGCTTCTGAAAACCTCCTTTAAGCACGCGGTAAGTAGCATTGGGGAGATTGTGTCCCCCTGCCTTACACCCTTCTTGATTGGTATTTTGTTGTTTTCTTTATGAAGCACTATGGTAGCAGTTGATCCCCCGTAGTTGATCCCCTGTAGCTCCATATAGATTTTAAGTAGATTCAATTTTTTATTTCAGAAAGGCCTACGATACAGTCCCTCATATTTTTTATTGTATAAATTATCATCACTCTGTATTCATCCTGTCATAGTCGACTGAATCAAAAATTAGCTTTCCAAAAGAACACAGCATGTTATGACTGGTGGTATTAGGTCAACTTGATTAACCGTTACTTGAGGCGTCCTGCAAGGATATGTTTTGGGACCTTCGTTATTTTTATAAATATCAATGATATTGTCCCGGGTATTCAATGCAATGTGAGATTACTTGCAGATGACTGTGTAATAATAGGAACATACTAAACAACCACGATGTAATTAGCCTAAGAGCCAATTTAAATATAACTCAAACTTGGTGTTCCACATGGTGTATGTCTTCAAATAGTGCTAAATGTCAGTTTATATATTTTATCCGCAAACATTGGCCTGTAATATAGGAATATTATTTGACGATATATTAGTTGAACGGGTACAGCATCAAAAATACTTAGCGGTTGATTTTTCAGAAAATCTGTCCAGTACTAGGCATATTGAACATGTAACCTTGAAATCTTCCTGGGTGCTTAACCTCATACGACGCGATTTTCACAAATCCCCCAGGAGCCCCAAAGAACAACCTTTAGAATACGAGTGTTCGCCCAAAAGTTGAGTACGTTTGCGCAGCATAGCATCCAGATACCATCTGTGCTGTCAATAGACTTCAGCGTATCCAGAATTGCACAGCCAGGTTTGTCTCTGGTAATTACAACTATAAAATCAGCCTTCCAATAAAGACAACCTTTACTGGAAAACCCTAGCACAACGCCGCCTAGCAACGAAATTGGGACTTTTCTACCGAATTTCTTCTGATCTCAAAGGTACTAACAAAACTTGCACATTTTCTCCCTTCGCTTTATGTCTACGCTTTGTGACCATGACTGTATGTTACTTGAAACACGATTTCACACTAATATATTTTATTATTCATTTTTTCGCGCGCAACTCTATGCATTGCAACAGACTTCATAGAAAAGCATATCATAGTACGCGTGGATAACAGGTTATCTCAAAAGCATTACTCTGCATCAAATAAAAATCTCACTCAAAAATCAACTGCCCTCATTGCTACACAGTATAATAATAATCTTAGAAGTCAAATTAAACGTTATTTGAAATATATTATACTGGCGAGTTTAACGTCTCAAAACCACGGTATTCATATGAAAGACTCAATGGCGGAATGCTCCGCATATTTCGATCACCGGAGGGTTATATAACGTGCAACTAAGTTTTAGTGCGCGGGCCTCAAGCATTTCAGCTCCATTGGAAATACAGCTGCCATGGTCAGCCTTCTGTCCTGCGACCTTCACGTCAGTAGTCGAGTGGCATAACAACTATAACACCTCGGCAGGCAAAAGTTTATTTGAAAGCTGAACGAATGTTTTATTGTAATATTTTATTATTTATCCCATATTGATATACCATGTTAGAACAGGAAATATTGATGTATTTTATGGTTACTAAACGGCCGTTTAATTGTTTTTTGTAGTTTGTAAAACCAGGCCACACGTGGGACTCCGTTTTGTAGTTGTAGTGACAGTGTTTTCGCTGATATAAAAATTTCTTGCCACCTGACAAACTGCGATGAGCTAGCTGTTTTTTTTTTACTCTTGGCCATTCGCAAACAGTTCGCCAACTTCACAAACACATGTGGTGTATATAAACCTGAAAACTAAATTTTTAACTCTTTCTTTTTTGTTGATTTAGTAGTTTTATTGTGGGCTCCCGGTTTGATTCGCATATTGTAATTTTGATTTTACGAGAGCTTTATATGCAGGTAATTTTACGGTCGATGAGGTGCTACGCAATTTCTGTTTCAGAAATGTCAGCTACTTGTCAGGGCTCCCGAAGTGGAGGGCTCCGGAAATTTCGACTACTTGGGGTTCCTTAACGTGACCCTTAAGTGCACAGGCCTTGAGAATTTTCACTTCTATCGAATTTGCGACAACCGATGGTTGGATCAAACCCGGGACATTCTGGTCAACAGCTGAGCAGCCTCATAAATAAGAATAATACAAGATTTCCAAAACAATTTAATCTAGTTATTCCTAAAGTTAGAGCTTTTCTTGGGAATAATTCATGTTGCTGGGCGAGTAGGTCCTACGTATTTGAACAATATGGTGCGTGATGGAAACGCGGAAAATAAGTGAACTAGAACAGGTGTAGACTTAACACTGGATTTTATTGAAAGAAAATGAAGTCAATAAAATCAGTCACGAGTCGGCACCCGTCCTCGTTCGCTTCCTTGTCCGCGTTGGTTTTGCGCAACCACTTCTTATTACGGCAAGTTAGTAGGGTTGAAAGCTGGGCTAGTTGGTGAGACATCATTTAACAATATGGTGTAGTAGCGCAAATTCACGGGGACGAAGAGGACAAGAAAACACGACACTCGCTACACTCGCAACTAATTTTTATTTCAGAAGCAGCACTTCATATATCAGTTATACACATCACTTTCAGGCTTTGCACTTTAGAATTAATTATATTTATAAAGCATGCCCTCTTCGATCTTATCATTGAACAAAGGAACATTTGTCCCTTTGCCACATGCGTAGGATTTTCTACAGCACACTTTCACAACGTAGTGTTTTGCCTATCATTGATGCCTGTTCGCGTTGTATGTCACACGTGTCTTTTACCCTCGTTAGAATATTTATGCCAATTATCTCTGTAAATATATTCCAAGAGACTTTTTGATCCTTCATGTATATCGTTTATGAGAATTTTTTCATGATTAGTTGTCTTCTTTGTTACTGGCGCTTTAGAAATTGTATCAATTTAAGACTCACTGTTTGGCGAAATTCTTCTAACCTCCGTTGACTTATTTTTAGTTCGTCCCTCGACAGGTTTTAAATCAGTACCTCCCAATTATATGTCAATCTTATATTTTATTTCGTGAAGTGATTACTATTGATTCCGTAGCGCGTGTCGTACAACTCCGCTTCTTCCCTGTCAAACATTCATCTTATGCCACTCCAGAAACGTCGCCATTTCTACTGCCTGAGCTCATCTTGTTGCCACGTTTCATTTCCAGACTTGTCAAATAACATCATGCTGTAAGTGTTTTTAGGTACAATAAATGAAAACAGATATTTATTGATGCCAAGTATGTTTTCAGAAGTTTTTATTGTTTAAGTGTGAATAAATGAAAAGGACGAAAAGAAAACTTACCACCGCCAGGGAGCAAACTTGTGACCTTCGAAAGAAGCGTCCGAAGCTCGACGACATATGGGCTAGGAGCGGCAGTGCTGTGAAGCCCAATTTTTGACTTCTGGCCTGATGATCTCATTACGAGCTGGCTTCTGAGCGAAATTCCGTTGCATATTTCCGGAAGGCACGAAGTCCGCCAGACCTCGCTATGACTGAAAAAAATAATTCTACGTATAAGGGCTCCTTTTGTTTCTTAGACAAAGAAAACAGGACCTCAAAGTTACAAACTAATCCTGTTCATACTTGTATTTGGACAGCGTTATTCTAAAATAATTCAGTGGTTTGTTGCTTTAGCCGGGAATACGTGAATTTAGAGGATTTTTTTTACTGCTATTGCATTGTTGTGACCAACTATGATCATGTAATGTGTCTTTAAAACATTTTTTGATTCCACTCTTTCTATAGCCAATTTTCAGCTGCAGTATAAGAAAATGTAAACAAACAAATAAATAAATGAATAAATATCAGCGTATCACACGTACTTTGAAATGATGTTATGCGAAGCATGCATATGAAAGAAGAGTGTGTTGTCTTTATTAGTTGAGCGAAACGCTACAAAGTGGCGCTGAAAATACGTACCAACACACTCAGACATACGCCGAATAATCACAAATTTATTAATTTTATTTTTTTCGCGATAGTGCAGCCCAGCATGACCCAGGTGGCAGAGTTTTTACAAAATAAAAACTAAGAGTACAGTAATAGTTGCTAACAACACTAGCACCACACGCAATGCATCACTTTCGCTATACAGTGAGTTTTAAACAAAAGAATGAAAGACAATGAAAGACATTACAATACAATACTTGCAGTATAATTTATATAACCATTCTAGCGATTCAACATTCAACATGTTAGGTGTTGTACAAAAGCTCTATCAAAACTGCCCGCCGCACAAACTTGGAGAGACTATTCCAGTCCGAAACACTGCAAAATAAAAACTCTGTTTAGACGCTTCTGTTTCTTTCGGCAAATATTTCTTGTAGGGTATGTTTATGAATACTACGCGTAGTTGGCTGTAGTGGTTGTTAAATATGAGACATATGTCCAATTTAACAAGGTATATAAAACTGCATGACAATGGCACAATCAACATGGATAATAGCAGCACCAGAAGCGGTAAGCTGATAAGGACCAGTGCTCGCGATGATAGTACCCCTGGACACTGATACATAAATGAACTTCAGATGACACCTAACTACAACTGACGTTAACGTAACGAAATGAATGTACCATAACTGTATATAAGTAACGTTTGTAATTCTAGATAGCCAGCACTGACACCACAATGGACGTTTCACGAACATTAGGGTCTATTTGAGAAGTATTTTCGAAACCTGGCATGGCTGCTCTGTAGAATACTTCAATGCAACTCAGAATGCCGGAGTTCAATTACTGCTGGGACCATCACATTTATCTTTGCATTTGTTGGGTCAACGCTGCCGATGTCCGCTTTTTTTTAACGCTTACGCGTTAAACTTACCTATGTCTGTTCTCTCTATGCCTGGCTAGATGTAAACTATCGATCACCTGGGGCACATACTCACCCTGGGTATATGCCGATCCTCTGGCAGAAAGGTTTGATGGCGTACGCGATGGTATTGTGACATTATTCATGTAATAATGAGCGATTAATATTCCCCAAATTATCTCACTCTTTGAATTCTTGGCTTACTCTAAGTCAAGAGCGTGATCATGAGAGCACTCAGACGAGGTGGATGGATAAATAGATGCACAAATCGCTTGCAGTAGGCACAAAAACACTCCATATATATTTATTTAATAAATAAATATGCAAATAAATACCTGACTCAATAAATATCAAATTTTCTTTGATGCTTGAAAGGGGCCTCAGATATGCAACTACTGCAAAAGTTGTGTCCATACTGGGACACTTAATACTGCAACCGCATGAGTCATGATGCATAACCGCACTTGAAGAGCCACTCGCGAGGCTCCTAAATTACAAAAAATAACAAGCGCAATTGTCTTTCCTGATATTTCTTGTCCTTCTTGTGCAGTCCTGTGATTTCCTATGGCTTCTTAGTGTGCATGCTCTCAATTAGTCTATATACGCGAAGTATCAAATGGGACTTGTCTCCTGCACTGCTTTTCCGTGCAGCCGCTCATCCGTGTTTAGATGTCGCGCAGGGACATCATGCACAATCAGCTCTTCGCAAGTGGCGGTAGCATCGTGTAGCCGAGAAGTTCAACCTGCTAATCAGCTCAAGAATTTAGTGTTGTCACGTGCTCTCAAGTACTAAGGGGCGCGGAGGAAGCATCGATTGTGCACAAGAGAGGAGAAAACCACCCCTCGTCTTAGAACGCGGGGTGGTAAAGGGCCCTTTAAGAATAGCTTTATATTAATGTGGGTGGTGAGTTTTCGAAATGAAGAAAAGAATGCCTCGAACAGTGTAAGGGCCGGTTTACGCTAGCGCGAAGCCTGGCGTGACGACACCGTGCCGTAGACCGTCAACCACCGCCGTCCGCGGGGCAGCTGTTCAAAGTAGACAGCAAGCTTCGCCGGCGAAGTATTTCAGCCTCTGACAGACATGGCTGCCCCTCCGAATGCAGTTGTCGACCACTTCCAATCTATCAAATTACTATCGTTTGCTCTGTAGCTCGTAAGCTACGAATTGATGCTTCCATTCGCCTTAGATTTATGTTCTTTAGCTTCAACAACACATACTCAAATCGATTCAGCACCGTTTTTGAGAGCCATACATGGATAATTAATGTTTAGGCTTAACAACCATTGCGAAATCTCGAAAGACATATATTACACGTTTGTTAGCTGTTGCTAATCCTGGATAGCTGGCACCACTTGTCCAAACAGCAGCTTTGGGAGGAGTCAATTTGAGTTGCTCTGTGCTTTTTTTTATTGCGGACAGGCTAAAATGCTTTATTCACAGCTGGAACGTAGTCTGGTACAACACGTATGACATAGCCTAAAAACCGAGGAGCAAGAAGCAAGCAGCTCGAAGTGTCCCGCGGCAGACGCGGACAATGCGCAGAGGCGAAAGCAGACGATTTGGCTCAGCCATGTCACTCCTCCCTAGCTGATTGGCTACGTCACCCTCCGGCCAACGGCGAAAAACGCAAAAATGGGTTTTAGGCCCATTCTTCGATCTGCAAACAATGGCTGACGTGCGCGAAGAAAATAGCCAAGCACGGTTGCCTGATAACGTCAAACGGCGAGGCATGTTTGTCACTAGTGTGAACCAGCCCTAAAGAGCACATATAGGGCAAGAGCACGGGGAGATCCATTTCGTCAACTTTTTTGTTCAGGCCTTCACCATAAGATAGGTACAGGTATTTTCGTAACGTTTCTTTGTGGTCATTCCTATACCTTTGCAGCGTTTCGTTGGCCTATATAACCGAGACAAAGTACCAAGATGATGACCACCACTGTCACATAATGAATATTGCACAAATAGACTGTAGTAGGTTCAGACCCCACAAGTGACAAGCCGCTTGGCACAATATTAGATAATAAATTTGTGGCAGAATTACCAAAATTTATTTGGACATGCAAAAATTACTCCGCGAGCCGTCGTTGTCTACGTGTTATTGTCAACATAAAATGTGTTCTTCTATTCATTACCGTTTACATGTATCCACTGGTGAATCCGGAATGAGGTTTTTTAGGGAATATTTAGGGGAGCATCTCTAAAATCAAAGTTCTCCACTCCGACTGCAACAGTGATACAAATTCATTGAAATAGAAGGTTGCAAAAGCCCTGGCGGGCCATTTCGAGCCATGCCGAGCGGTGGAAGGAACTTTCTTTGCTCGAGAGCTACGTGCACCCGCGAGTCCTTGACCATTAACGTCTAAGGCGGGACCTTGTTTCATTATGCACAAATAGAAAACGCGGTCAAGGCAAAATAAACTGAACGGGAGAATGCTGCAAGTAGAAGCTTCGGGGTAGACGTCGGGGCTTTACACGAAGTTTCGCAACTGAGGCATCTTCTTTCCTGGAATCATTTGCGTGCGTGCGTGTGGGTGACGTTCCGAAGGGCGTATCTGAAAGACTGCGCCTTTTGGGCGTCGTTTTACTTTCCTTATTTGGTTAGCGAGTATGGAAGGCGTAACGGAAGTCATCTTTCTTTCCCACATGGAGAAAGAAGCGTGCAGGAGAAGAGTGGCATTTCCTTGACGTCGTTTACCGCCACGTGAACTTCGCCAGACGCAAGTTTCACACTACTCAGCAGTCGGCTTTACAGGCGTTCGACAATCATACGTTCCTTTCAAACATTGGATTTAGTCATTAACTGTTCATACTCCACAGGCCAGAATGGCTTAACATTTTGTGGCGTCCACAAGGTGCTCTTCTTCTCACAACGATCCCACAGGTAAGCTTTTTGTATTTTATCTATTGTCACGACAAATATTCATTCGTGGTATTTGCGCAGCCCCAGAAGGAATCACTGCTTTCATGAGCAAAGAATTCAAAAAGTATGCAAATGAAATACATATTAGAGACCTTTGGCTCAAGCAATGATTGAACCCAGGCTTTCTGCGTGCCAAAAGGGTGAACTACCACAGATCTGCAGCATGGCTTCAGTTTGCTTTGGAAAAATTGACTACAGACTACACGCAGTGGGAGGAGTCATAATAATTCAGAATAATATTGTACAAGTGCAAACCCTCAGACGTCATAATCGCCTCTAAAAGCATCCACTAAGTAAGCAGCTGCTTTTGTTCGCGTGTTGCCTTACGGGTGCGTTCTGGACTCTTGACAAAATTGCAAAAAGAAGAAATGCGGCGAAATGGGCACTTGACAGCAGTGCTTCCAGTAGGCATTACACCATAGTCTGAAAGAGACAATGTTATTAGCGCAGAAGATTGTCTCCTTGCGGCACGGTTGAGGTATCCACCTAGAACCAAGGCCAGGCTAGCAATTCAGAATGCAATGTGCATGGTGCCATATGTAGTTCTAGTATGCTGAGCGGTAGAAACTACAGTCGACAAGCAAGCAATGACAAGCGCAGCCCTTGTCTGCTTTCTCTGCCAGCATGCATAGATCACGCATTGACGCACGTATTCACATTGATCGCCTAATTACGTTATTGCGTTCTGCAACTGAAGACGCAGCTCAATTGTGTACGAGTTTTTGATGTTATCTGTTCTGGCGTGTCATGTTTACAATAAGTAGCCAGCTTACGTTCCTGGTCATTCATGATTTTTTCTTGTATGAGCTCACAAATTACGTACACCTGTAAAGAAATGAAAACGAAGGAAACACGGTTTTCCACTTAACGCCATTGGGTTATGCTAACAACATCAGTGTGGGTTTTATTTACTAAAACGTATATTGTCTACGCCATCTGGATAGATGGCTTCTGTTTTTGTCAAAAGTCGACTTCGACACAGTGAGAGGTGCGTTGTCATAAGCTGAAGACTTAGTTTTTCAGTGTTTCAGACTGATTTATTAAAGCATTTGTCCTAGCTTAGCAATTATCGCCCAAAATCAAGCCAAGAGCTAGAGGGCGGAAAAGAGAAGATGCAAGCAGCAACTGTCGTCCACTTTTGCAGGGCGCAGACACAAAATGCGGCTCATCTACCTGACCACTCTCCTTCTCGTCCTTCTTCTGGCTGACCTCTCTCTGGCCCAGAGGGGAAGAGGTATGACATTTTGTTCTCTTTATACCGACCAGTGTTTGTCAAAGACAACTCCAAATTTCTTCACCATCAGAACAAAGACTGTTTTTATGAGTACAGATGGCAGAACCATCAGCGTATTTTTGCTGTCACAGCTTCTTTAAATTTTTCTTACCAACGCCATGGCAATAGTTCAATCTGTATGTGTATGGTCACGAAATTGAATTTTATTGACATGCTTTGGCCACAAATTACACACACACAAAGTGAACGAACACATGATATTTGCGGCCAAAGCATGTCATTAGGCAATACCAACTAGGCCAACAATCATTATTGTTACAATGAATTTCAATGGTTACCGAGTGATTGCGGATTTGTCGGCAATGACCACGTGGATGAAGCTGCTTGATCGGCTCAGGACCAACACCATTGAACGCCCATACCACTCTGGAGAACGGACGCTGCAAGGTGACTAAAATCGCTTACTCGCCATATATCTCTCCTAGAATGGAATACGCAGATTCTCCTGTCTGTATGGGTGCCTGTATTCGATCGGCCCAAACTTGCAACATCGTTTCCTATCCGGGCTCCCACAACGTGATGAAACTTTGCTGTGTCGCATGAGGTTGGGCGTGGCATTTACGAATGCGTTTCTTGTCTCCTTGGAAATGGCGAGCAGTTAAGCTTGCATACTTTGCGCCTGCGAGGATACGCTTGAGCACATTCTATGTCACTGCCCAGCATACCAGGCTAAACGACGTTTTATGGAAGCCAAGCTCTGTCAGCTGGATACACGACCAGTTACAAAAAAGAAGATCCTGGGACATTGGTCGAAGCTTTCACATATGCGCACAGCCAAGAAAGCTTTCTTGTGCTCTGTAAGGACCACCGGACTTCACGAGCGCTTGTAAAACAATAGCGTGGGTCCGTGCCATGTAGTCTCAAGCTGACTGTTTATCTTTTAATTACTTTCCTTCTTCCTTCTCTATCTCTTTTCTTTCTATTCTTCCCCATTCCTCCACCCGAGGTGTAGGGTAGCTAGTTGAGTCAAGCTTGGCTAACCTCAATGCCTTCCTTCTCCATCTCTCTCTATCTCTCTCTTTAACAACCTAAACAAGTACATCAAAGTAGCAGAAAGGCACGTCGATGTTTTATTTCTTCAAAAGCGCATCACTCAATGCACACTTTTGTTGTCGAAGTTTAGTAGGTTCCAAAAAAGTACATGTTTATGGAAAGATACCCCCCTCATTTACTCTCTTCGATAACAGTACATGCCTCCACGTGGTAGAAATTTACGTAGCCCTCTAGTACGGCGTCTTTCATCATCATATGGTGGTTTGGGACGCTAGAACTCGCATATAGACTATAACAGTACATGCAGTATAGTTACTACAACCTAAGGAGTGAAATAACAACATTCTTATTTGAATAGCCAAAAATGTTCAACTGCGCGGTTTAAGTCAACATGACCACTTTAAACTGCATGCATGTCGTATGAATGCTATGACAGTCTTACATCGCTTATTCTTGTTTATTTTCTTTACAACAAGAGTACCGCATAGTAGACGTATAGACAGCAAAAGTAAAACGTGCTGATGAAGCATGGGCTGGCATGACACTTGTCTTGCATGGACATTTCCACCAAGGTCTTCTTGTTTCAAAAGTATTGATTACCTGTCATTTGCACAAGCAGCTGACTAAAGCTGCCCTGGGTGGCAACTCCTTGTCAGTTCAAGAAATGGAGGTAGACTTGATTCGATGACCCCAACCCCTCTCCCATGTTTAACGAATAACGTTGCTGTGAGAGATAAGATTGAAAGGTTAAATGATGAAGCAGAATTTCTGTTTGGCGTCCTAAACAGGCTAGAATTTTGATTCCGTAGCCATTATTAAAATTTGCTATATATTGTTAGTGCGCATACATTGAAGTTCCGAGCAGGACCAAAGTTATTGAGTTAGAATTCTTCACTAAACATCCGAGCTTCTAACGGTAACGCAGACCTTGCTGTTTCGGCAGCACTTCCTTGTAAGAAATATAAACCAACCTGATTTCATGTTTTTCCATGATGTTAACATTTGTGTGTCGTATACGTTTAACAGATACATTATGGACCTTTACGCCCCAAAAGCAGGTTATGATTACAAGAGACGCCATAGTGGAGGGCACCCATAATTTTGACAATAGTGTTTTTTAACCTGCACCTAAATCTAAGCACACAAGCCTCTAGCATTTCGCACCTATCAAACTGCTGCTGCCACGGCTGCCAATTAATGCCGCAACGTTCTGCTTAGCAGTCAAGTGCTTTAGCCGGCTCTGTAGGTTTCATGCACATAAATTACAGGGATGAACTTCGGACTAGAACAAACAGCGATGGACACAGAATGGAGAAACATCAACAGATGAAAGCACAGAAGTGGGATATACTATATATAAAAACGGGACAGCTTGCACTAAGTCAACCGACGCTGGGTCCTAATCACCAGAACAGGCAGGCACCCTCTCGTTTCCACCACTTGCCATAGTGTCTTTTTTACATAGAAAGCTGTATATGACTAGATGAACAAAAAACATTCGGAATCTGGGTCACGAGCAGTCTCCATTGGCTGTCCTACCAATAACGTCATTTTCAGAGTCATACCCAAGCACGTGCGTTGCTGGCTTCCTTGTTCGTGATGTCGTCTATCTTGTCACAGCCATAGCGGCGAGCACGCGCGCATCAGATTCAACGCAGAGCTTTTACATAGGTAAGCCACGGGCAACTCTAAAAGAGCGCCAACACAGGAAACATGCGAGAGCTCACATCCGCTGGCCAATGGTGCTGTCCGGGCATATACACAGGTCTGAAAGGACGAGAGCCAGCAGCAATTGCGTACCGATGATCTGGCAGTCTTCCAAGTCGTAAGAAATCGCAAACGGCACTGCAAGCGCCGGTGGTGGGCGGATCCTGCAAATAACACCACCGAGTTAGCTCGCAATATCAAAAGCTTTCAACACTGGGGCACTGAACAAGTGGAGTTGCAGGCACGACGGTGAATGTTGTGGAGCATGTTCATTGGGGCGAAAGCTCGCTTTCGGCGTCAGTTTATCCAGCGGAACTTTGGCTTCGGCTGCAACGTTCGTGATCGCCTGTGGTTGGACAACAATCACCGCAGTTAATGCATTGTGAAACTCAATTAACCATTTTTTACACTTCTCCATGACGTAATTGTGACAGTCACAATGTACAGCGCGCGAAACAAACACTGTGGTGAACTGAAGGTAAACGTGTCTCTAACAACATTAAGAAAAATGAATATAAAACCAATACTTGTGAAATGCTTCAGTGCAACGTTGGGTTGAACCGAATGCTAAACACCGGGGCCAGAAGTTTAGCTTTCAGTAGTTAACCATTTGTACGGAGTGCTCGGGCAGCAATTTTTTTCTTTGTCGTTTTTCTTTTTTAGTGATTGTCTTTCATCTCTCTTCTTCTATGTGTGTTGACAAACCTCGACCGTAACAGCTCTGATTTATAGCGGCATGAAAATTGGGCTAATCCCAATACTTATGATAATGGTCCATTTAATTCAGGTTAACAAGTGAACACGCGGGAGGCGAACACCTTTAGAAGGCCTTAAGCTTCCTTACGGCGTTCTTTAAATATTGGTTTTCGGAAGTAAAACTACAACAAATACTGTTCAAAAACAAAACTAAACAGTTAAATTAGGCTGGTCCTGTAACGCAAATTTATTCCAGCTAAGCGTTTAGCATAATCAACAGCAAAATTTTGTTACGTATTGGGAGATGCGCCCTTGGGTATGAAGTGTTGAATATTTTTTTCTCCATGTTTTTCGCGATAGATCACATCAAATTGCCTGTTGAAATTCTCACTATCACATCGAGAAATACATAAAAAAATCTGGAATGTATGAAAAGGCATGACTACCGCGCCATAATCGGTGATACAAAACAGCGTTTTTTGTGGCACATCAAAGTTGCGTGAACCCCAATGACACGTTGGTAGTTCTCTTATATGGCTGTCCAAGATGCCTTCATTTCTATGGAGTTGAAAAAAGCTGAGAATCTTCGTTGCCCAATGTGACATTGTTGCGTGCAGGCAGAGGCCGTGGTCCAGGTCGAGGCCTAGGAGATATAGTTGGCCGAGGACAGTTCCGAGGACGTGGCAGGGGTCCTCAAAATGACAACAGCTCGGAAGACTCCCAAAGCTCTGAATGTCAAACAGCCAAAGGAGAGGCCGGAACATGTGAGCCATTGAGCCACTGTGTGTACCAGCTCAACGGAGCTGATGAAATACCCAGGTCCCGCTGTGGAAGGGGCAACAAAGTATGCTGTCCTGTGGAAACACCTCCCACTGGAGAATGGAGTAAGTGTCTGTGCTGCAAATATATATATATATATATATATATATATATATATATATATATATATATATATATATATAAGGGAAAGAAGTGTATACCTAAGGGCTCGTTTTTCATTGTTTTAACACAATATCAATGAGATCTAACAGGCAGTAATGCCAAGGAATGTACAGGGGAAGTTATTAGAACCAATGGTATGTAAATAAGAAGAAAGAAAAGTGGATGAATAAATAACCAACCGTGGGCAGGAATCGAACCTATGACCTTCTAATAACGCGTTCGATGCTCTAACCACTGAGCTACCACAGCGGCCTTCCCTCCATCCACTTTTTTGGGCTTATATGTGAATTTAGAAGTAGGAGCGACAGTCAGCGCCATCTATAAGCCAAACAACGAGTGTGAAAACAGTCTTATGCGTATATTTGGCGTCACGTAGCACGTGAACTTATTATGAGCGTAATAAAACTTGTTGTTGGGCTAGTTGGTTATACATCATATACTTAGAAAATTTGGCGCAACCTCGACTCACGCAAACACTCACACAAGCACACACACTTACACCAGAGCAACACACACGAGCGCTGCGTGTCGTGTGTGTTGCTCTGGTGTAAGTGTGTGTGCTTGTGTGAGTGTTTGCGTGAGTCGAGGTTGCGCCAAAATTTCTAAGTATATGATTATTATGAGCGGTCAGCTGATTAATTGTCCCTCTTATACAACCTAAACACACCAAGTCTGCCATTACGAGACCCTCGTTCAATGAAATAAGGGAAAGAAGTGTATACCTAAGGGCTCGTTTTTCCGTGTTTTAACACAATATTAATGAGATCTAACAGACAGTAATGCCAAGGAATGTACAGAGGAAGTTATTAGAACCAATGGAATGTAAATAAGAACAAAGAAAAGTGGATGAATAAATAACCAACCGTGGGCATAAATCGAACTTACGGCCTTCGAATAACGCGTTCGATGCTCTAACCACTGAGCTACCACAGCGGCCTTCCCTCCATCCACTTTTTTGGACTTATATGTGAATTTAGAAGTAGGAGCGACAGTCAGCGTCATCTATAAGCCAAACAACGAGTGTGAAAACACTCTTATGCGTATGTTTGGCGTCACGTAGCACGTGAACTTATTATGAGCGGGCAGCTGAATAATTGTCCCTCTTATACAACCTAAACACACCAAGTCTGCCATTACGAGACCCTCCTTCAATGAAATAGGGGAAAGAAGTGTATACCTAAGGGCTCGTTTTTCCGTGTTTTAACACAATATTAATGAGATCTAACAGACAGTAATGCCAAGGAATGTACAGGCGAAGTAATTGGAACCAATGGAATGTAAATAGGAAGAAAGAAAAGTGGATGAATAAATAACCAACCGTGCGCAGGAATCGAACCTACGACCTTCGAATAACGCGTTCGATGCTCTAACCACTGAGCTACCACAGCGGCCTTCCCTCCATCTACTTTTTGGGCCTATATGTGAATTTAGAACTAGGAGCGACAGTCAGCGCCATCTATAAGCCAAACAACGAGTGTGAAAATACTCTTATGCGTATGTTTGGCGTCACGTAGCACGTGAACTTATTATGAGCGGGCAGCTGATTAATTGTCCCTCTTATACAACCTAAACACACCAAGTCTGGTATTACGAGACCCTCGTTCAATGAAATAAGGGAAAGAAGTGTATGCCTAAGGGCTCGTTTTTCCGTGTTTTAACACAATAATATAACTATATATATATATATATAACTATATATATATATATATATATATATATATATATATATATATATATATATATATATATATATATATATATATATATATATATATATATATATATGAATATTTGCCCCGCCGCGGTGGTCTAGTGGCTAAGGTACTCGGCTGCTGACCTGCAGTGCGCGGGTTCAAATCCAGGCGGCAGCGGCTGCATTTCCGATGGAGGCGGGAATGTTGTAGGCCCGTGTGCTCAGATTTGGGTGCACGTTAAAGAACCCCTGGTGGTCAAAATTTCCGGAGCCCTCCACTACGGCGTCTCTCATAATCATATGGTGGTTTTGGGATGTTAAACCCCACATATCATTCAATCATGTATATATATATATATCCGCGGAGCCAATACTTCGCAAGTCTGTAGGCTTGAAAACATTGCAGATGCATGAAAATGAACTATAACTCCCGATTTGTAAGTATGTTTTACTATAGCAAGCGCCTAACTAGTTATTTAGATAAAAAATATTTCATGGAAGAAGGAACCTCACTGCACCTCCAGTGACATTCCTTTTTCGAAAACGCCACTCAAAATAAAGAATTGATGCAAGCGTAAAACGTCTACCGAAAAGTAGATTGGCTTGACTAGACACTCTTTTGTGGGCGTTCGCAACGGCACATCTCAAGACTCAACGAAGTAGACAGCTCTGCAGTCATCCATATTAGCACCATTGTTTGCTGTTACTGTCCGAGATAGATCTTGCGCTATGACTCGAGTCCGCAGCCGATGCGCCCAGCGCGCCACTGCAGGTAAGGCCACTTGACTCACCATGGCGCCATTTCTCAAAGGGTGTGTGGCAACTGGCATTCAGAAGAGCAATGGCTTGATTTAAAAGAGGAAGTATTTGTATTTGGAACGTTACTGCTCTAAACAGAGTTGAGCACACACCTTCAATGACTTTCTGAATGATGATCAATGATGACTAAGAAGAACTGTGAAGTGCTATATTTCTTTATTTGTTAAAGCCACATTCTGCGTACACAATGTGCGTAGGAGAGATGACGGCCAAAGATGTCTCCTAGAACTATTTTCGTATCGGCGGTATCCACTTGACAAAAAAGGGAGCGAGAAGCACTTTTTCCGTCATCACCCTGGCCTGTAGTATACTTCTCTTGGACAGAAGCTCTTTTTCGTACATCATAGCGCGAACTGAAACTTCATATAACCTCAGTTATTTATTTTCACATAACTACTTAGTATTTTAGCAGTTCCTAATGTTTCATTCTCTTGAAGATATCAAGAGCTGCGTCATGCGGAAAAGCTCAGTTTAGGTAAAACGCGGTGAAATTGGCACTATGATTTATGATAAAGCAATCTCGGGCCTGTGAAAGCAAATATGGCTGATCACTCTTTCACGAAATCTGTACCTGGAAAGTGAATCATGTCTGCACAGAGGTAGCTGAGCGTTCATGGCGCATTGTTTCCCCAGAAGGGTGAAGAAGTAAATGCTGCAGCAACAAATTGCAAAGTCACGTGAACAACAGCAAGCAGCTCCAAACTTGCAGCGCGCACCTCAAGCAGAAAGCGCGCATGAAATGAGCATACTCAGGACATCTGTGGACTGACAGCTTTCACAGCTCGACACTTAAAGCGCACTGTTCAAACAGAAAGAAAAACGCATGAAAGAAACGCACATGTGTACACTGGGCAAGCACAAACCACTATCGCAAAGCTTACTTCTACGTGTGTGAGTGGCGTGCTCTTTTCATAAACGCAGCCATGACAGCGAGCGAAGCCACGTTCGTGTTCTCTCGAATCACGAGTCTGATAAGCGCGCACGCAGGGGAGACCATGCTCCATCAAGGTGGCGCTCGTGGAAACGCTTGAGGGGACACCTTGAGAGCGCGGCCAACGCTAGACCTGCCTGTCAGCTCGCTCCTGACGACAAAATTGCGTTGATGTTATGGAGCTCTGAAGACCAACAAATAATATATAGTGTACACAAATATTATATGGTGCAGCGATGGCGTAGTGGTTTGAGGACCCGCCTCGCATGCAAAAAGTCCGTGGCTGAAATCCCGGTGCCACGCAGTTCCCAACCAGATAAAAAAATCCCCATGGTGATGGAACTACACTAAGAGGCCTGGGGTGCGGCCTCACCGGTAACCACAGCCGGGACCGCACTCCCTCACCATATAAGGATTGGCCACCATCGTGCAGTATCTGGCCACTACCTCCCACAAATAACTCACGGCCCTCAGTCCCCAGCAGCTGCGAAGCAACTGACCACGGCGGCGGTCAGATCTGCCACACAGCAGAGGGTGCTAAGAATTTCTGGACCCGGAGAGGCCGCTATTGGAACCTGAACTTGGCAACGTTTAACGCTAGAACCTTATCTGGTGAGAGAAGTCTAGCTGTACTATTCGAAGAGCTAGAGGGTGTTATATGGGATATAATATGGCTCGGTGAGGTTAGGGGGACAAATAGGGCCTATACGGTGCTACAGAATAGGCACGTCCTTGCGCATCAGGGCTTGGCTGACAGAAGAGAACTGGGAGTGGGGTTCCTAATTCACAGAAACAAGCTGGCAACATAGGGAGATACTATAGCTATAATGAAAGGGTGGTAAGTATTGTAATTAAACTGAATAAACGATACAAGATGAAGGTGGTACAGGCTTACGCGCCTACATTCAGCCATGATGACGCTTAAGTTGAAAGCTTCTATGAAAACGTGGAATCGGCAATGAGTAAGGTAAGTAAGTAATACTTACTTTATTGATGTGAGATTTTAATGGAATAAGCAGGCTGGAGACCAGGCAGTTGGAGATTATGGCATCGGCACTAGAAACGGCAGAGGAGAGCTACTAGTAGAATTTACAGAGCGCAATAATTTACGGATTTTGAATACCTTCTACCGAAAACGAGGAAACCGCAAGTGGACATGGAGGAGCCCTAATGGGGAAAATAAGAACGAAATGGACTTCATAATGAGTGCACACCCAGGCATCGTGCAGTATGTGGAAGTGGTTGACAAGGTACGATGCAGTGACCATAGATTGGTACGGTCTCGAATTCGCCTAGACTTGAAGAAGGAATGAAAGAAACTGATACGCAAGAAGCCAATCAATGAGCTAGCATTGAAAGGGAAAGTACAGAAAAAAGAGTCTCGCTTCAGAATAGGTACTCGGCTCTTAGTGAGGAAACCAACCTTAGCCTAGATACAATGAATAATAATTTTATGAGCATCATTACGGAGTGTGCAGTGAAAGTTGGAGGCAGGTTAGTTAGACAGGACACTGGCAAGCTTTCCCAGGAAATGAAGAATCTCATTAACAAGCGTCAAATCATGAAAGTCTCAAGTACAACAGACAAAATAGAAGTGGCAGAGCTTTCGAAGTTGATTAATAGGCGTAAGGTATCTGACGTAAGAAGGTATAACATGGAGAGAATTGAACACGCTCTGAAAAATGGAGGAAGCGTCAAAGCAGTGAAGAGGAAACTTGGGATAGGCAAAAATCGGATGTATGCACTAAGGGACAGAGAAGGCAAAATAACTATCAATATAGATAGGATAGTTAAAATAGCAGACGAGTTTTACAAATATATCTACAGTAGCCGGGACCACTACGACTTAAATACTATAAGAACTAGCAGTAACCCAGATGGCACCCCACCAGTAATGATAGGAGAAATCAGAAAAGCTTTCGAGAGCATGCAAAGAGACAAAGCTGCTGGTAAACATCAGGTAATCTCAGATCTGCTGAAAGATGGAGGAGAGATTGTGTTACAAAAATTATCCGCCCTGTTTAGGAGGTGTCTCTTGACGGGAAAGTACCAGAGTCTTGGAAGAACGCTAACATCATCTTAATGTATAAGAAAGGAGATGACAAGGACTTGTAGAGTTACAGGCCGATCAGCTTGCTCTCTGTAGTATACCAGCTATTTACAAAGGCAATTGTTAACAGACTAAAGAAAACATTTGAATTCAATCAACCAAAGGAACAAGCGGGATTTCGAACAGGCTACTCAACAATTGAGCACAAATATACTATCAATCAGGTCATAGAGAAATGCTCAGATTATAACCTACCACTATACAAGCCTTCATAGATTACGAGAAGGCGTTTGATTTAGTATAAATATCAGCCGTCATGCAGACACTGCGGAATCAGGGCGTCGATGAAGTATATATAAACATCCTAGATGAAATCTACTGGGGATCAGCTGTTACCATAGTGCTTCATAAAGAAAGCAACAGAATACTAATTAAGAAGGATGTAAGGCAGGGGGACACAATCTCCCCAATGCTATTTACCGCGTGCTTACAGGAGGTTTTCAGAAGCCTAGAATGGGAACAGTTAGGGATAAGAGTTAATAGAGAGTACTTTAGTAACCTGTGCTTCGCCGAAGAAATTGCATTGCTCAGTAACTCAGGGAATGAATTGCAAGTCATGACTACGGAGTTAGAAAAGGAGAGCAGAAAGGTGGGTCTTAAAATTATTCTGCAGAAAACGAAACTAATGTACAACCTCAGAAAAGAGCAGCGCTTCGAGATAGGTAATAGTGCACTTCAAGTTGTAAAAGACTATGCCTACTTAGGGCAGGTAATAACCGCGGAGCCGAACCACAAGATTGAAGTAACTAGAAGAATACGAATGGGGTCGAGCACATTTGGCAAGCACTCTCAAATTATGACAGGTAGATTGCCACTATCCCTCAGGAGGAAGGTATATAACAGCTGCATCTTACCGGTACTTAGCTACGGAGCAGAAACTTGGAGACGTACAAAGAGGGTCCAGCCTAAATTGAGGACGACGCAGCGAGCAATGGAAAGAAAAAGGGTAGGTCTAACTTTAAGAGACAAGGAGAGAGCAGAGTGGATTAGGAAACAAACGGGGGTTAAGGATATCATAGTTGAAATCAAGAAGACGAAATGGACATTGGCCGGGCATGTAGCGCGTAGACAGGATAACCGCTGGTCATTAAGGGTAACAAACTGGATTACCGAGAAGGCAAGCGGGTTTGGGAGAGACAGAAGGTCAGGTGGGCAGATGAGATTAAGAAGTTTGCGGGTATAAAGTGGCAGCAGAGAGCACAGGACCGGGTTAACTGACGGAACACGAGAGAGGCCTTTCTCCTGCAGCTGACGCAGTCAGGCTGATGATGGTGATGATGATGTATACAATTAGCCTGCCATTGCTGACAACGTACGCTCCGTGTCATTTTGGTTAACACCACACACGGCAGATTCAAATGTCTCAAGTAAGACGCTCCACGACAGAATCTTTCATTCTCGTTAGTTTATTTTTCATATGTTAGTCTTTATTTCACAACGCCATATCCGTGAGGAACTGTGGCATTAGGTAGTTCGCGCTCATTCTTGGTATACCTGTGCGTATATATTTCATGTGTCTTTGTAGCAGTTCTTGGAGTGTTGAGCTGTTAGTATTGTCAGCTCGCACACGTCCTGTCTGTGTTCTTGTGCGTTCTTTTGTGGTAAATTGTGCGTAGCGTGTTTTCACGCGGTATCCTTTCTGCGCGTAAAGATTCAACTTGTTCCTATTGTATTCATTGCTTGTCCCCTGCGGTGAAACTATGGATTTTTTATTGAATAACTATGTTTACAGGCTACACAGAGACGACTACTCTAAAGCATTTTTTTTTCTTTGTTTTGTTCCTGTGTTTTCCTGCGTGACTTGGAAGCCTCTGAAAACTTATATCGTGATCGTCCAGAGAAGCGATAGCAATACTTTCCAAGATTTTATATATAATACTATCATCAATATGACAATAATAATGCTTCATCATTTGTAGCGCTCCTTTAGAGTCATAATATATTACCTAGTATTGCTTTTGTGGGCTTTCAACAATGAATTTTCAAGCTTGTAATAATACAGCTAGCCCCACTGCTACAGACAATCTCTTTCTATAAAGTCGGAAATCTCGTTTTATTTTATGTGAGGATATGCGAAATACACAGTCGAGCTTTCATTCATTGTAGACCTGTTCATGAAAACAAATGTAAAATGGTCGTGATAGTTTTATTTGTCGAAACATGATAAATTTCTATTCAAGTCAGTGATCGTGGGTTTTTGTTTTTTTTCTTTTTTCATTTCTTTGATGCCTCAAGTGACCGACGGGGCTGCACAATGCCAAAGAGGAAAGTTGATGTTGTAACGCAAGAAATAAAGTTCTTGTTGAAGTGTCGCCTCATAAGCTCAGAAGGTGTCACCAATTCACCCGTTTTTAATGAGTTTCTCACGAAGCAGTTGGGCATGTCGTTGGGATAAGCAGAGAGAGTGGTGGCAGAGTTCTTCAACGCAAAGAACTTTAATGGGCGGTGCTCTGGCTTCTGCGATTACGAGGTCATTGTGAGTTGAGTGTGGTAGGCCCACGCAATTATGAAAACAGCGGGCTTCAATGTTTTTTAGCTTACGTTCATATGTCTCAGATATACTTTGCACAACTGGTAATATATATTTGATGGCTTGTCGAACAAGAGTTCTATGAACCTTCATAAGTGATTCAGATGTGCCACCCAATATGATTCCTGTAATATATCAAGAACATTCAGCGTTCGGTTAACATGCTCTTCAATGTTGGAGATCTCAGGTCCCCAGGTTAGCAAGCCCTCCAACGTTATGCCAAGAAAAGTTCCATCTTTTGCTCTTTTCGACTCGCACAAGCCAAAGTGCCAGTGAACATAATTAAAGCCTCAGCTTGAGGTTTTTTGTTTGCGTATATGCCCTCGATCATAAAAAGCTTAAAGATGCAGTACTAAAATCGAAGATGTAGCTCAGCAGAGATCCACTCAGTATTTTGGGTATATGTAAATGCCGACGTATAGATGAAAAATAAGCGCTAAAAATGTCCCAAAAAAGCTCTCGCGCTGCAACGTCGGGCTTAAATTTACGATATAAAATTTATCGGAGCATTAATTTATATCGCGACAAAGAAAATATAGGTAGTGAAGTGCCAAATGCCTCATGAGAGTCTTTTATATCAAGTGAACTAGACATGCGAGAAGAGCCATGTTTTGACGTAACGCTGAGAGTAGGCGTAAAGTGACTTTGACCACACTGGAGTTTATTTGAGCGCCAACATTTGCGCAAGTTTTAGTTGTCAAACAAAGTAACATGGCTAACTCCGAGATCACAAATGGAATCGTTGCTCAATAATAATAAAAGGTCTCCTTGTGCAAGGCGCACCACCAGAGCATTGTAATAAACATCGCACAGTACTTGATGACCATGACAACGTCACTTCAAATCTTGCCTCCAGCGATGTAACGCAGGCGTGTCCTTGAGAAGGGGATCCACTCCCCGCACTTTAAAAACCCTTAATGACTTGGTACTAACAATCGAGCAACTAAATCATTGCACCTGATAGTGAACGCTCTAGAGTTTTCTAAGTCCGTACAGCGATTTTCTCCTATCGCTAGTTCTATTGTAGAAGCTGAAAACTGGAGCATAACAGATATTCTAGAAAAATGAAGAGCCATGCATGAGAAGTGCTAGAGAATGAAACGCGCAACTTTAAGATATCGCTAACGTCAGATGAGCCAAATATACAGGGCAATGAACTTAAAAGGTCTCTTAGCTGTATATGTCATTTTTTTTCCGAGTTAGAACATTTGACAAGAAAAAGGTGAAACAGATGGGCCTGTCGTCCGGCGATCGCCGCAAGTCTGGGCGGTGGAATAACGGAGGCGATAACCCTGCGCAGGGTAGCCGCGTTGCAGAGTTCGTAGTCGGTAGTGAGGCGGGGGTTGGCCTCGCAGGGTGGACATAGGGTGAAGGCTAATAAGGTGATCAAGAGGCGATGGAATCGTATGTAAGGTGCACAAAGACCTGCTTAGAGGCGGGGACATAGAGTACAGGCTCCTGAGGAGGCCAAGAGGCGATGGCAGCATAAGTGGCGCAAATAGGGGTGGTTGCTGAAACATAGGAGGTATTGCATCCGCATTTTGGTTGGGAATAACGTGCTGCATATCAGGGGCCAAGGTCTGCGCTGGTGCGTTCGTGAGAGGCAGCGATAAAAGCTGACGCGCTGCCTCCTCACGGACGAAGTCCTTGATGGTGGATAGCAGTGGCTGCTGGTCGGCATGGCGAACAGCAAGCTGTAAGCAGGATATTGTGTCGGGCATCTTCAGGGCTTGGCATGCGATCGAGTGCTGCCGACAAAACTCCTTGAAACACTGATATAAGGACATGAGTACTGCAAGACTGACGGGGGGGGGGGGGGGAAGAGGTTCCTTGTAAGCAGCATCTGGAAAGCGTCGGCCTCGATGCGCTTGAGGATGTGCCCAATTTTCTCCTCTTCGGTCATAGTTGCGTTCCCACGGTTGCAGTGGTTTATGTCATCTTCAATGTAGCTTGTGAAGTTCTCCCCGTGGAGCTGCACCCGTTGACGCAAGCACTGCTCGGCCCAACGTTTGCGAGCCGATAGCCAAACGAAGACGTCCGCAATATTTATTTATTTATTTATTTATTTATTTATTTATTTATTTATTTATGACATACTGCAGGCCCAGGTAAGGGCCCAAGCAGGAGGGGCATGGGAAGTACAAATTATAATAACCAGAGGGAAACAAAATTGTAAGTATGGAACGGGAAAAAAAACAATACAAAAGTTGGCATATAAACTAAGCATATGCAAAGCGTATACAAGGCAAGAACAAAAAGGCATACACAAGGCATATACAAAGCATAAAAAACTTAACATCTTAACTGAGCAATAGCGTCAATATTGGACAGCTGTTCACAAGGCAAGTTGTTCCAGTCTGTTATTGTACGCGGAAAAAAATGAATACTTAAATACGTTGGTTTTAGTGCTATAAGGCGTTAGGGATTCAGCGTGGCGATGCCTTGTCCGGCGTGCTTCGAGCGGAGTTCTGAAAGGCTGTGGGTTAAGGGATAAACGGTTATTTTTCAGCAAGAACATAAATTTTTGTCTGAGAATTTCACGCCGTATATGTAATGTTAGAATGCTATTAGTTAGCATTAGGGTTGATGGGGAATCAGTTGAACGGTATTTGGAGAAAATGAATCTCATTGCTTTGCGTTGTATCATTTCTATTGCGTCAATGTTACGTTTGGTGTAAGGGTGCCACACAGTACATGCATATTCTAATTTTGGATGGATTAGCGAGTAATAAGCTGTTAGACGAGTGTTGTGGGGAGCCTGTTTCAATTTATGCCTCAAAAAGCAGAGCTTACGGAAAGACGACTTGCAGATGTTAGATATATGCGTATTCCAGGATAAATTGTTAGAAATAGTAACACCTAAGTACTTATATTGATTAACTTCATTTAGGGCTTTGGAAGCGATATTTTATGGAAAGGATAACTTTTTAACCTTTTTGGTGATTTTCATATAGACAGACTTTTCTGCATTTAATTCCATATTCCATTTTCCACACCAGGATACGATATTTTGAAGGTTAGAATAAGGTGCAGCTTGGTCGTCACTGCAAGTTATTTCATGGAACACCACACAGTCATCGGCGAACAATCTGATTTGAACGGGCTCTGTAATTGTGTCAGTGATGTCATTAATGTAAATTAAAAATAACAAAGGTCCTAAAATGCTGCCCTGTGGGACTCCCGAAGTTACCGGAAGTTCACCCGAAAAATTATCATCGATAACAACAAATTGCTTATGGTTAGTCAGGTAGGCAGAAATGCAATTAATTAAATATGCTGGCAAGTTAACCATTTAGAGTTTTTTTATAAGGTTACAGTGCAAAACAAGGTCAAACGCTTTCCTAAAATTTAAAAAAACTACATCAATTTGCCCAGATTTGTCAAGGACAGACGCAAAATTATGAACAATAGAAGTCAGTTGGGTAACCGTAGAACAGCCTTTACGAAAGCCATGCTGGTAGTTAGGGAGAATATTTCTATCAGAAAGAAATTTGTTAATCTCGTTTGCTATGATATGTTCAAGCAGCTTGCACGAAGAGGATGTTAGTGAAATCGGACGATAGTTAGTTAAAAGTGTTGCATCTCCTTTCTTAGGCACAGGTACGACACGCGCCCTCAACCAATCGCTAGGAAGAACTGCAGAAGATAACGATGCATGAAAAATGACAACTAGAAAATGGGACAACTTTTCTACATATCTGCACAGAAAAGCATTTGGTAAGGCATCCGGACCAGGTGATGACTTAGTTTTCAGATTGAGCAACATAGAAACTACCCCTGGTTGCGATACTATATCGGGTGGTACAATGTGAGGCATATGTTTTATTAACGGCAGATCATAAGAACGGGAAAAAACACTGTGAAAAAGTTTGTTAGAATGATCAGCAATTCTTTGCTTCTTGACGACTAGGGGTCCCTCGTGTACAATTTGGTCAACTGACCTTGTTTTTTCTTTTAAGTACCTCCAAAACTTTTCCAGGGCATTTCACATAAAACTTGGCAGCGTATGCTGGAAGTACCTTTGTTTTGCGTTTTTCACTATTTCATTTAATTTAGATTGAATATTTAGAATAGTATCACGAGAAGCGCCTTGTCGTCTTAAGCGTTTAATCTTTCTCTTTAGTTGCAGCGCTTCTCGCGTCATCCAGAGATTTTTCTTTGCTATTTTCTTTGTTTTTTCAGGAATAAAATTATTAATACAGTACATGCACATGTTTATAAACTTTTTCGAAAGACTGATAACATCGTCACCATGAAAACTGTTGAGACTAAAATCAAGGAAATACAACACACTCTCGTCTCTGGCGCGCGAGAAGTCTTTAACAGTCACCCTTTTACATGGATTCGTGCTACAAGACTGTATTGGACAGGAAAAATACACCATGTAGTAATCAGATATACCTGGTTCAACCGATACAGAAAAATCACTGATTGTTTGACTGACAAAGACAAGATCAAGTACCGTAGCTGACGTATACCATGAACACGTGTCGGTTGATTGACAACCTGCCTGAAGTTGTGGTACAACATAATATTACTTATATAATTGAAATTTGTATTTAAGTCGGGACCAAGGTATTCATTCACCCAATCTATTTCAGGCAGGTTCAAATCTCCAACAAGAAAAATTTTGTCATGAGAAAATGAAGACATGTGTTCACAGAGGTCATGTAAGAACTGAGGGGATGAATCAGGAGGGCGGTACAAGCCAAACACCAAGAATGAAATATTCCAGCATGTAATCTTTAAAGTAACGCATTCAATATTTTCAGGCTGACGTAAAAGCACGACTGGAATATCGTCTTTGATCAAAATATTTACTCCTCCTCCTCTAGTATTCCTGTCACGACGAAAAGCCCGATAAGAAGGGGGGGAAACAACCGTATCGTCAATATCATCATGTAACCATGTCTCGGTTATCACCACTATGTGAGGAGCGTATTCTAAAATAATTGCCTCGAGTTGGTCACTTTTATTTACAATACTGCGCGCGTTGATATTAAGTAGTCGTAGTTCCTTGCAGACCTCATGGGCAAGTCAGTTCTGTTTAGAAGATCCGTGGGTCCGAATATTATTTCTTGCGTTTTGGGTGTCGTCCCAGATAAATGTGTCATCATTGACACGTAGCTTGTCATTCTTTAGACTGACTTTTTTTCCCTGCTGTTTTTCCAATTTAGCACTGTCCCACAGGAGCTTGCGCTTTATTAATCTGGTGTGCGAGTAATCATTTTGCAAAGATATGACAGTCCCTTTGAGTTTGTAGGCATTCTTTAGAATTTGTTTTTTTTCGTTATAGTCTTGAAAATAAATGATTACAGGACGTTTTTTACCGGGTCTACCAAGACGGTGAATTCTGCTGATTGATTTACACTGAACGTCAAGTTTCTTCGAAAACACATCGTCTAAGATTTTAGATTTTAACATAGAATTGGTCTCTTGTGCTTCTTCCGGTATGCCAAAAACCACCAAATTAGAACGCCTAGATTTGTCTTCTATATCAGTCAACTTCGCCTCCAAGGACTTGACTGTATTTTCTAGAATATCAATACGTGCCACTCGCTTTTCTAATTCCAAAAAACGAGCGACCCAGTCAGCCATGAGCTTTTCCATATTATTCTGCTGAGCTCTATAGGCTGCCACTTCATCATCTAACTTATTTTGACCAGCTAACAATTCACTTAGCAAGGCCTCAGTTGAAGGACCTGGATTTGACTCCACGTCACCACAAATCAAAAGCAAGCACACACAAAAGACATCATTTGCACAACTAAATAAGCGTTGTGGGCACGGTAGGACCAAAAGACCACGATGATCGCTCTTAATTGAGCTAAAGTAATCACCAACCTGAACGAGACAGAAGAATGGCTTGTTAGACCACATACTCGCTCCTGGTCCACCGCGCCCACTGAAAGAGTAGTGTCGGTGCTGCCTTATAAGGTGCTATGCGGCAGTCACATGGGGTGCCAACTGCTTCTGCGCACGGGTGTTAAAAAGCACGGATATCGTACTGCTGGCAGTATCACGATGTGGCTCCTCTGATGACGCTGAATACTGATGAAGCTTGCCAAATTTGGTTGGTTCGAGCTGCGGATTTATTCCGGAAGGCACACGTTCCCGTCGATGTGTTAAGCCGGCGGATCCAAGAACAAGCACCTGAACGAGACAGAAGAATGGCTTGTTAGACCACATACTCACTCCTGGTCCACCGCGCCCACTCTAATAGAATTATTCAAGACAGACCAAGTGGGAAGGTCGCTCTCGTGGTTGTTGTACCCCAATTGAGCGATGTCCGTCAGATAAGACTGCAAGTAGCCAATCTTCATATGGGCGACCCACCTGTTACTGGCGCTGGTACGCTCGTACTTCGACAGCCAATCATCCTTATCAGCGTGCCCAGAGCCGGTGAAGATGAGCGGCTGTCTCTTGCAATATATGGCGCTGCAGGTGATGAGGACGGATGAGGCTCCAGTCTGGATGACGGATGAGGCTCCTTGGCCATGGTGGCAACGTGGTCACGAAGCGGGGGGAGCTTCCGGGAGGGAATGTACAGATTGGTACAGGGAAACCGCGTATCTCCACCACATGTGACGTGGTTTATTGTAGACCTGTGTCAGAGAAGCCCGACAAACGTTAACCGTGAAGCGTCGAGGCGCGGTGAGAGTCAAGGAGCCAGAATCCGAGCAAGCGCGGGCTCAATCTGGTGCTCCTGCTGACGCTCGTGCTTGCTCGCGTTTTTCGTCATCGTGTTTCCTTCACTACGAAAGGATGGATGGATGGATGGATGAATGGATGAATAGATGGATGAATGGATGGGTGGTTGGGTGGGGGGGTGGGCGGGTGGGTGGGTGGATGGATGCATAGATGGATGGGTGGGTGGATGGAAGGATGGATGGGTGGGTGGATGGATGGATGGATGGATAGATGGATGGATGGATGGTTGAATGCATGGATGGATGGATGGATGGATGGATGGGTGGATGGGTGGATGGATGCATGGATGGATGGATGGATGGATGGATGGATGTGGTCAAACGCACCGAAGTTCGCTAAGAAATGCTTCGAATTTAAAAATGTATTAGGATTTAGCAAAAGGACGCATGAATCATGGCTCTTCATCAAAATACATTATTAGCATGAACTCCAATGACTTGTGTAAACCACGCTTTTTCTAGAAGGTGACAAATTTCACTGCTTTTTTTTTCCTCGACTGTCTTAACATTAAAAATAATAGTATTAACCTAAAGAAATCCTCTATAGTTCTCGGAAGAAAGTTCCAGCATTGTTTAGAGCGCTTATGCTTATACGTGTCTTAAAAAAGTGAAATAGCTGGAATGTTAGCAGAAAAAAACAGAAAAATTTGGGTATTCTTAAGCTTCACCTTTAGGAATTCAACAGGATAATGACTCCTGTGCCTATTGAATTTTGTGTTTGTGGGTAGCATGCCTTTAAGCCCCATTATTATGCTCGCACTGTACTTCCCAGTTCGCTATGCATCTTCTACGTGGTTTAAACGGAAGGCGTACCGTAACGTGTTTTCTTTTGCAGTGGCTGCCTGGTTTTAAACCACGAGGTAACTATAATCAACTTATAGAACACTTGATGGGAATGTACGTTTCTTCCAAGCAATTTTACTGTGGTGTTACATGTTGTACTGTGAGGCATTATGCATTACTCGCGTGTTTGTAAAGCATGAAGGTTATTTTCACGGCATCTAAAATATAAGAAGGTTCTTTTCATTGTGTTTATGAGCAGACGCAAGGCTATGTGACAGAACAGCTGCTTGTCATGCAAACCATCAGGGTTCGCTTCTCACTCAGACCTGAAAAGTTTTACGAGTTCTGTTGATTGCAACATTTCTTATTTTTTTATCACTAACAAGGTGATGACTTGGTGCTCGCAATCAACGATGCTGACACCGACATTGACGCTGACGCCAGCGTTTCTGTGGAGCGAGTTCTTTAACGCTATAGTGTTAAGTATTCCGCAGATTTCACGAATACATTGAGAATCGATGTCCTTCAAAGCTTGTGGGAGGAAGGTAGCTGCGTTGCATTTTTTTATTGTAACGAAACTGCTACAAACTCAAGCTGTACAATGTACAAAAATTGACGCACCAACGTATGTTGAACAGTCGAATATGTTTTATATAAGCAGTTGTTCATAGTAGCGTGACGATACCAACATCGACATTGGTACAAGCAATACCAGAAGCGAAAAGGTGATATTCAAGCGCTTCTGCTCGCAAGTAAGGTAGCACTTCATAGGGGTGCATAAACGTACTTCAGCGGATGGTGCCACTTCTAATATACAGGCATCACCCAACTTCATGCCTGCATCACAGGAGTGCATAGGTAATGTATATGATATTAGATAGTCAGCGCTGCATCGAAAACTCACCTTCAAGTAACTTTAGTGCATTTTAAGTTTTTGTGTTTTTTGCTTAACGCTATCGCGTTAAGATTACCACAGTCTGTTCTCGCCATACATGGACAGACATAGCGGTCAAACAGTTGTGGTATCCCTGTATACATGCGCCACACGTTTTTGGAGAAAAGGCTTTGACAACGTTACGCGATGGGATATCAGGTGCTCAGTCAGTCATATTTCCCATATCATCTTACCCTCCCACATATATTCTGGTGTACCTCAAGCTTACCACGAGAACATCCCAACGTAGGAAACTAGATAGATATAGAGATAGATGAGTGTATACATAGGAACAGACAGACAAACAGACAGACAGACAGACAAAAAGACAGACAGACAGACAGATAGATAGATAGATAGATAGATAGATAGATAGATAGATAGATAGATAGATAGATAGATAGATAGATAGATAGATAGATAGATAGATAGATAGATAGATAGATAGATAGATAGATAGATAGATAGATAGTAGATAGATAGATAGATAGATAGACCTGGCCCGAAATTACGGGCGCGTGGGCACTGTTTCAATTTTTGTCCTTGAAATTATAGAAACATCAGCTGAATATTCATCCCGTGACGTTGGTCTTGAAGACATTTTTTAGTTTTCGAAAAGTATGAATATCACGTACCATTGGAGCGTTTATAGTAGCATTTGGGCATGGTCACCCGACTCTCCGCAGACCTGCATTGAGCCCTTTTTTTCTGCTGTGTTATCATACGAATAGACTGGTTGGCACCTAACTTTTTAATGAGAAAGAGGTACCCCACTCTTTTCCACCACCTCGTGCGTGTCGATCCTTCTGCTTAAACACGTAATGCATTGCGAAAACTTTGAGGCTGTGGTAACATCTTATATACCTGACCGTTGGAAAACAGCTTATTTTTTTGAGGTTCACATCTTCCGGTAGCCAAACGCAAGGATTATAACAGACATTAAGTTCTCAAGATGTGAAAAAATCTCAAGTATTATGTCAGTGCATTGACGTTGTTCACATTCTCCTTCGTACCTGAGTACCCTATAATTCTGATTTATTTCATTCTTCTGCACATTCAGCCGACAAGCCGAAACACGGCAAAGAGAGCGCATGTATATGCGGTGCCTTTTTTTAGAGAAGGCCTCAAGCGAGTTCGCCATACGTTTAACGTCAGAATATTTATTGGACCATATCCTACAACATCTTGGGGCCACTGCTCAAGTAGCCTGCCGTCTTGCCCATGAGCACGTTACCAAAGTTCAAGTAACTCAACTTTAAACAAACAGCGAAATTGACGGGACGGCGCAAGAATCTGCGGTGTCCGGTGCACTTTTTCTCCCACCTGGATCACCTATGCATGTGCAAAAAAAAAATACTCACCCAGAAAGCTCCGCTGGACTCTGGCCATCCAAGATCACCCTTAGCAGGTCTGTTGTGGTTCGTGTAGTATGGAAATCACACATTTCATCTCCTGGCGATAAGGATAGAGGGTTGCACATGATTATTAGGTTATTATGCTATCTGTCTGATCGAAACGCTGTATACGATCAAATCGCAAGACCGTAATTTACAGCGAAAGCTCCTATGACATCGAAAATCAGGTTGTCCACCACCGCCGGTGTCCGTATCAACAACGCACTAAATTAGAAAAAAAACTTTGTATCAATGTCAAAGTGGTGCTGGAACCCGGGTTCACTCCATAGGTGCCAACCCAGTAATCTACGACTGAGCCACGCCGGTGCTTGGGACTTTTGGCAAACTTGCCTTAGGCAGGCTTTATGTCCGGAAAGCAATCACGTTAATACGACTTATAAAGCGTTTAGAACAGTGAAAGAACAACCAGTCGTCACACAATGCGAATAGCGTAACGAGGGGTTCGTCCAGTGCTCCAACCCATTACAAAGGCTTGTTCTGTTAACCTAATATCTGTAGCATATACCCGCTTCAGGCACAATTCCTCATCGTCATTAGCCACTGCATGAACAATTAGCAGAAAATTCTTATCAAGTGTTTAGCGGATGCCACGCTTCTCATAAGAACGACAAAAAATAGCATAGCGAATGCCAGCCTACTGCAGAAAAAGTTTTGTCAATAATGCCGTAGAGGGTATCAAGCAAGTGTACTTGCAGCAGTCAATCAATGAGTGTTTAGAAAGGGCTCCGAAAGGCCGCTCTTCTAGCTTTCGCGGTGGCTGTGCTGCGCCTTTCGTGCAGGCCTGGCGTTGTTACTGAGAGTATTTTGATTGGCTGGCCTCATTTCGCACTGTTACCGCTCAAAGGCTGGGATGCGTTGTCAGAAGTGAAAATCGTTTCATGGAAGTCGCCTACTGTAGGCTCTTAGACGACGTGCTGCTCCCATATCTCGTTGGGGGACCATTCCCAGAGAACGATTTCATACTGCAGCATGATAACTCTCCATACATATATAAAAAATTTCTCAGTATTTAGAGAGTCACGACGTGGCAGTCCTTGAGTGGACTTCACGGTCACCTGAAATAAACATCATTGAAAATGTGGGGGAGAACATGAAGCTTACGCCGGCCCACCGACTACTCCGTGCCATCGCAGCGGACGCGCTTTGGGCCATTGTCTAAGAGGAATGGGGGCAAATCACGGCCAACACCAACAGTTGTCGGCCCTATAGACAAGCCTCCCCAATAGAATGAATGCAGTTATTGGAGCTCGAAGTGAACTTACCCGCTACTGATAGTTGCTAACTTTGCCAAACGCAGCAAACAAGCAATGAACTTGGTATCCTAATGTCAGCAAACTCGGTACCTTCAGAGTGTGCATAGCCGTTAGAATGCCCCACTGTGGAGCCTTATTGGTGGAAAGGTCAGCTAAATTTAGTCGGGATACAAAAGTTTGTTTGCGGCAGAGCGTGCCATGTTTAAATTCGGGAGGAATGCAGGCACACCATTGCTAACGTAATTTCAGTCCACGGTAAATATCTTGTAGTAGCACAAACTTCTCAGAGCACCACTCAGCGGCGAAATTGTTTCACGGACAAAACCGTCACAAACCAAGCAAAAGCAACACTCTAGAGTTTGCAACAATGTATACATTAAACAGGCATTCTGGTACTGAAGCAAGGGGGATCACCCACGTGTCAAAATCATAACTACACAACACCTTGCGTTGAGCTAAGGCCGCTTTTCTGCAACGCTCGTGCTTTCTCAGGTGATTTGAGTTTGGTTCACGACAAAACAAGCACGGTGCGCTCCCACGCTTTTAATCGAAATGGAGCCCCGCCTCCACGCTCTTGTGCGCCTGCGTCGATAAGTTTCAATGCACAGCCGCACCGCTAGCGCTGGTGCCCCGCGGCGCGATGTTCGTACAAAGAGTGGACGGTTCTGTACGTACGTGTACGGCCCTACTAAGTCGAGGACTTCCGCGACGCCCTCGCAACGTTGGTTTGCTCACCGACGTCATCTCGGTGGGGGCGTACCAAATCAATGACGTGTGAGCAATACTCTGAACACAAGCGAAGCTACGAATAAATAAATAAGCTGCCTTGAATGAGTTGATGGTGAAAGGCCATCGGTGTATCATCTTTGACCACGAGGACCAGACGGTTAAGCTTCGCCTGCATTTAATGTTGTATAGCGTCCAGGACGACGACATCCGAACAGCTTTCGCCGTGTTCGGCAACGTGATTGAGGTAACGCCGGAGCACTGGCGAGTGCACGGCATGCGAAAAAATAGACTCTACCACGAGGACTGTGCTGCAGGAGATGAAGCCAGGAGTGAAGGTGGACGACCTGCCCTACCAGGTTCAAGTCACCGGCGAGCTGGCCGTAGTGGTGGTGCCTGGACGGGCGATGCAATGCCTGCGGTGCCACGGCACGGGGCATGTGCGACGAGAGTGCAGGGTACCCCGGTGTTCCAAGTGCTGGCGTTATGGGCACGCGGATGAGGATTGCATCCGCACCTACGCGACGGCGACCGGTTTGATAAAGGAAGACGAGCACGACGAACGGATGAATGTCACCGAGGCCGAAGAGGCGGTGAGGGGAATGAATGAGGCTGGAAAGTGCGTTGGGTCACCGGACTTGATGGCACCTTCCGATCGTGACAGCTCAAAAGTGGACTGCCCTACGCTCAAACTTTCTAAAGAAGGCTCATTCTGGTTGACGGCCAATGTGTTGGTATCCCCGGTCTTTCCTGCGGCGTCATCAGAAGGCGACACCGGCAAAGTGTCAGACTATAGCACTGCTAGGAGGGGCGGGAGACTCGGCTGGTGCATCTGGCGTGACTGGGAAATCAAAGTACAGTGAACCAGATCCTCAGGCCGGCGCTCCTGAAAGCTCGGGCGAACCCCTACCTTAGAAAGGGGGCATCCCCGCGTCTAACAGTGCTATCGCGGCACCGAAGCACCCATACCCTCAGGCCAGCAGTGATGGGACCCAGGTTGTGATATACCCTCTGGGTAAGGGCAGAGGACACCGCTGTGAGCAAAGCACCAACTAAGCATGTGTTAGGGTTAGAAAAAACCCGCGCTAAAAAGAACCACGTATGCGAAATAGAATGGGGCGGGTACTTATCAACAGATACAGAGGGTATATTACGAGCCTTCGCGGAGCACTATCGAAAGCTGTTCACTTCACATGACATAGACCTTGCAGAACTTAGGAACGAATTCCTGCCGCATTTACCTCAGCTCGGCGACAAAAGAAAAGATTGATTGATAGATATGTGGAGTTTAACGTCCCAAAACAACTATATGATTATGAGAGACGCCGTAGTGTAGGGCTCCGGAAATTTAGACCACCTGGGGTTCTTTAATGTGCACCCAAATCTGAGCACACTGGCCTACAACATTTCCGCCTCCATCGGAAATGCAGCCACCGCAGCCGGGATACAAACCGACAAAAGAAAAGAGTGTCTCGAGCGTGAAATATCAGTAGCGGAATTTCAACACGCCATAGACAAGTTGAACTCAGGAAAATCTCCCGAACCATCCTGAATAACTGCCTCATTTTATAAACCTTTCAAACATGAAATCAGTCCTGTTTTGATATTTATATTTAATGAGGCATATTAACTAAACACTCTTTCGGCATCACACAGGTAATTATACACTGTTTTTATACCCAAAACCGAGGATGCACTCAAATTGAAATCTGTATCTGCATATAGACCATTAGCCTTAACAAACCTTGAGTACAAAATTTACTTACATGAAAGTATTGGCTCAAAAATTGGAGACGGTAATACAGGAAATATTTGGGCCTCTTCAAACCTCTGGCATCGAAGTCGGTTTAGTGTCACAAATATCCGCAGAGCGCACTGCAATTTTAAGTGTTGTGACTATTTAGATGAACGTGTTGCCATTTTACAAAATAGACCAGAAAAAGCTTTCAATTGTGTTGATTTTTTAAATTTATTTGCTGTGTTAAATCGCGTTACCCTTGATTCCGTAATTTGTGAGGAAGTGGCCCTGGTGTACTAAAACGGCAAAATAAGATTGATTGTTAATAAGAGTCTGGGAGGCCCCCATTAGCGTGCGACGTCAGGTTCACCACTGCTGCCTCCTATGTTCTCTGTTATTTTGAATTTACAGAGCAACTTTTCAACGACATTATTCAACAACAATAGTATTCTTGGTTTCCAGTGACAAGCAGTTGAAGCTTAGTTCCTAGCATATGCAGATGACATCGCCTTATTCACCAGAGATCGTCCCGGTATTACGCAGGCCGTTGAAATTGTGCGTCAGTTTAGCCGCGCTACTAGGAGTGGTGTAAACTAGGCCAAGTGCCTCGGTTGTGGCATGGATTATAGGCAGCAAAGCCAGACCATTTCACCAACATGCCTTGTGCATAGACCCTGGGCAAATACTTGGGCGTTGCGTTTGACTGTTATCAAGACAGTGCCGATTACTGTAAGAGGCAGGCAAAAGATTTACAGGAAAAAGTGGCGAAATAGAAAGGTGCTGCCTGGTTGATATTCGCCAGAACCACTGTTTGCAATGTCTTCTTCATCACAAAGCCACTGAGCTATGGAGTGTGTTTCAGGTTCTACAATTCTCACGGACAGACGTGAAGAACTTTCACAGAATATTCGCCACGTTTGTGTGGGCGTCTGATTGGTAGCTGTGCAGTCCTACCAAACTGTTTTGGTGGGTAAACGACGGGGCCTCGTTTGGGTCACCACTTTTTACGCCATTTGGTTCATCAATTTTGTTTTTTAGAGACGCGAAAGATCGATTCTTACGCATACTCATACAAATACGACTATGGCGTCTGCTCCCAGAATTGGTCGTGTCGACCGAAGATTTGGAGGAAGGAGATCGCAGGTTTTTTTAAGAAAATAGTGTCCAGTGTGAGATTTTTATGTGTACGCTTTTCACGAGAATATTGCCACGTTACATTTCCCAAGTTTTCGTTATCGTCCCAAAACACCACACGATTCTCAGCGCAAACCGCGCCTGCAGGTTTCCAGAAGGTTCCGGACTGTAGTAGATTATTTCGATAAGATCACGCCCACTGTGCGAACGGTACAGATTGTTCTGGAACCTACGCCACCGCCAGCGATAACGCTAGAACATTCGATGGCAAGAGTATAAATGCCGACGCGCATGGCCACTTGTCAGTAGTTGTTGATCGAAGGCCGACGCTCTGTTCGCCGCTATCAGTCCTAGACTGCTATCTGTGCGAGACTGCTGCTGTAATTGGACTTTCCTTTTACCGGGCACGGGTTCGCCCAAATAAACAGTTAAATCCCAACACGAAGTCTCCTGTCTTCGGCCACGTCACGACCCCGTGACATCTGGTGGAGGTGCTGCTTCGTTCATGTACCGGACGCCCCCATCAAGCCGTGAATCCAGCCCACGTCGCGGAGAAGATACCGACGCCAACCAGGAGCAGCGAACAAGCCGCCGACAGCAAGGGCTACCACCGGAGTACGGGCTTCTGCAAGACAAGGCGCGGAAGACCAAGGCCATGACTGCGACTGCAGCGGCAATGACAACCGCCGCGTCCCAGCCCACGATGGTCATGCATCAACCCAGGGAACCACCAATTTTCCATGGGTCATCGTTCGAAGACCCGGAGTCCTGGCTAGAAACATACGACCGTGTGACCGCCCTCAACCGCTGGGACCATGACGAAAAGCTGCGTCGTGTGTTCTTCTATTTGGAAGACACCGCAAGGACCTGGCTCGAAAATCGGGAGTCCACGCTCCGAACGTGGGATGTTTTCTGCAGCGCATTCCTGCAAATCTTCGCGAGCGTCGCTCGCAAAGAGAGGGCCGCTGCTTTATTAGAGACCCGGGTTCAGCTACCAAATGAAAATGTCACCATTTTCACAGAAGAAATGACCCGACTATTCCGTCACGCTGACCCAGACATGTCTGAGGAGAAAACAGTTCGTTTCCTCATGCGAGGGGTCAAACAGGAGCTCTTTGCGGGACTGATGAGAAACCCACCGAAAACCGTCCAAGAATTTGTAGCCGAAGCGACCACCATCGAAAAAACCCTGGACATGCGCCCCAGACAGTATAATCGTCGCCTGACTCCAGAATGCGCTGCTGCTCAAGCCAGTGACTCCGACAACCTGCGTGAAACGATCCGAGCGATCGTGCGGGAAGAGCCGCGCAAACTGTTGCCTTCGGCGCAACCTCAAGTGGATTCGATCACCGACATGTGCGAGAAGAAGTTCGGCAATCGCTTCGAATTCCCCAAACACCACTGCCCGAGCCAGAAACTATGAGCTACGCCGCTGCAGTGCACCACAACGCTCCTCCCCGTTCACGCCGAAACGCCGCCTTATCGCATTTCCGTCGCAAGACACCACCGCCCCCACCACCCCCACCGACGACCTACCGTTCACCAGCGGGACAGCGCTGTGCGCCGAGGAAAGCCGACGTCTGGCGCAGCCCTGACCACCGCCCACTGTGCTACCACTGCGGCGAGGCTGGGCATACTTACCGCCGTTGCCAGTACCGACAGATGGGACTGCGTGGCTTCGCCGTCGTTGCACCACGTCCGCAGCCAGGGGAACGGCCACGTGACATCGCCGACTACCTGACAGAAACTCAATGGAGACCACAAAGTCCTTCCCGTTCGCCGTCGCCCAGCCGCCGCATGTCACCGCACCCCCGGTAGTACTCCGGCCCAACGCGGGGCCGGTCTCCTAGCCCGTATCCGGGAAACTAAGGGCAGCAACCGGTGAAGGTGCGGTTGCTGGCGACGAACTACCGAAGATCCTCCGACGACGACGACGCCGCGACGGAGCTTTCCGAACACAACGCCAACCAGGCAAAGCCTTGATGGCGAAAGCTCACTTACCGAAGGTGGCCTGACGACGCGACATGGAAGCAGCGGAACAAGCCGACGCAGCCGTGACCCGACGCCACGCCCTAACTGTAATGCGAGACGGCGAACTAGCGACCTCGACGTTCTTATCGACGGCCACAGTGTGACTGCTCTCGTCGATACTGGAGCTGACTATTCTGTCATCAGTGGGTCGTTCGCCGCGAAGTAAAGAAAGTTAGGACAGCTTGGAAAGGCCCTGCAATCCGCACAGCTGGAGGTCATCTCGTAACGCCTGCAGGAATCTTTACAGCGAGAGTCACCATTAACGGCCGTATTTATCCTACAGACTTCGTAGTCCTACAGCTTTGCTCGAGAGATGTCATCCTTGGCATGGACTTCTTATGCCTCCATGGTGCTGTCAAAAACCTAAAAACAAAGTCGATAACGTTATCCACAGAAGAAGCACTACCGCCGCGCACGCCGTCAGGACACCATGCCTTGAATGTGCTGGAAGAACAAGTCACCATTCCGTCTCGCTCAAGCGTCATTATTTCAGTCGGTGCTCCTAAATCACCTGACTTGGAAGGCGTCGTTGAAGGCAGTCAGCATCTGTTGGTCACCCGAAATATTTGCGTCGCAAGAGGAATTGCAGAGCTGCGGGGAGGCAAAGCAACGGTTATGCTCACGAATTTCAGCAATGAGTACAAACATGTCAACAAAGGAACAACGGTCCCATACATCGAAGAAATCGTCGAAGCCACCAGTGCTTTCGCCCTCGCTGATTCTGCGGAACCTGCTCAGAGGAACCAAGCCCTCCCATAGCTTTCGACGTCAATCCCAGACTTCCGAACGATAAGCAAGCACAGCTCAAGGCCCTGCTCCTGCAATACGAAGATTGCTTTTCGTCGTCATCGAAAATTCGGCAGACGCCAATCACGAAACATCGCATCATAACCGAAGAAAATGCCAGACCACTCCGTCAGAGTCCGCACAGGGTTTCGACGCGAGAACGTGAGGCCATGAAGAGACAAGTTGATGAAATGCTGCGGGATGACTGTGACAGGTTCAGTAAATAAAGCCAGTCGAGCTAGCTGTGAAACGTTATTCTCTCACGAGAAAAGGAAGTGAGCGTTTGATTTGCAAAAAAAAAATTGTACTTTCACAAACACACAAAAAAACACAAAAAGGAAAATACTAAGATCAGAAAAATGTTAACTAATTAGCACTGTCAGCTTCGTTAGCGAGCGGAAACCTCTAAGAGTCTAAACAGTCCTTTTCGTTAATGTCCTCGTGTTTGAGTCCGGACGCGAAAGAAGACGGATACGGCTCACCAGCGGTTCACGCCCTTCAATGGTCCATTGGGGAAGCTGCCGTGGTGAGAGTGCATAAGCTCGGGCCCGTAGCCCGACGGCTTGCTCCCGCTCTCGGTAGACGTCATCTGCTGCGCTGTCTTCCGCTCGAACATCAGACCAAGGTCTTGCCAAGGATTCGCCAATAGCCGCTGCGGTTGAATGGTCACCAGGGCCCCGTGGAAACAGTCGCCCGCTAGGTGGATGCCCTGACGCCCAGGAGGTACTCGCACCCGACGAGGTCGCACGCCGCACCCTAGCCTTCTTTTTCCAAGCACGAGCCCGAATCTCCTCTTCCTCGTTCTTCGATGCCCTGGCTCTGGATTTTTCTCCCATTTCCTTGAATTTTCTTCTTTTTCCAATCGCCAGTGTTCGCCGCACTGGCGCAATACGCCATCTTGCACCCATTGTCAGTAGTTCATCTTACGCGCCAAATTTGAAAGTCACTTGACTCGCGCACTTCACTCACAACAAGAGTCCCCCCTTTGAAAAGTTTCTTTTGCGAAGAAAAATAAACTGCAGTTCAGTGCGCGAGAAGTCACCACGCGTCGTCCATTCACAAGATGTCCTTAACAAACAAACAACTTGAAGTAGTCGCTTGTCTCGAGAAAACGTAAAAATTCACAACCGGCTCATATAATCTGCGCCGACATTTTCAGAGCCTCTAATGTGCTCGACTCGGAATGAATATTCTTGTAACGCGAGGCTCCACCGTAATACCCTACTGTTCAGGTGTTTTGCCCTTAAGAGATACTGCAGTGGTTGGTGATCGGTCTGTACGACAAATGACGTTCCGTACAGAAAAACATGATACTTTTCTATCGCCCAGACCAACGCTAAGCATTCCCTCTCGAGTTTGCTTTGTAAACAGCGGCGACTGAGCGCGGCGCGTCTTAGTGATTCAACTGAGCGACTTTTCACTCATCAGCTTTACTTCCCTTTGCAGGTCAGTGGTTGCTCACATGTTTTGACGGGATTTGAATGGCGTAGGCTGCCTTTCCCAGACGCTTCATCAGGTACTAATGACCGGCGTACTACCAACGTGTTACTTCCGGTGTCCCTTAGGACTCGAACAATTTGTCCATTCACTTCCCCTGGTAACACTGGCATGGGACGTTTCTTACATTGCGCTTGCGCCTTCACCGTGCCCATAACATTGTCGTCTCGGTCCGAGTCGTCGCCATCAATCATGGATTGTTGTGGACCGGTCTCTTCTTTGGGTAGCATTAAACAAGATGTAGTTGATTTCGAAGTGCCAGTCATTTTCTGACAGCCCTTCACATCATGCCCCCACTTACGGCAGTTTGTACAAAATACTTGTTTAGGTTTACTTCGACAGTCAGAAGCCTTGTGCCCCTTACGGCCACAAACAAAACATTGCATCTCTGCTCTTGGGCTTGAAATCAATTTAGCCTTCCCAGTTGTGTCCTCACTCTTATTCTGAACTATTAATAAGTTCTTCAATCTCTTTGCCTCTATATATATATCAGCTGCCTCTGCCATGGCTTCCAGAGTCTTGCAGTTCTTCTCCCGTAAGAAGAGCGCCAGTTGACTACTGCAGTTCGCCATGAATTGTTCGGCTACAATCAAGTCACGGACTGAATCGAAATTCCTCTCTGTCTGAGACATTTCTATCCACCTGTCAAAGAAACTTTGGAGTCTCGTGGCATACTGTTTTCCAGTTTCGCCGTCTTCAGGCTTGCTTTTCCGGAATTTCTCACGGTAGCCATCAGCCGTGAAGCGAAAACGCTGGAGCAGTGCCAATTTGACTTCGTCGTATGACAGGGAATCGTTCGGTGACAACCGTCCAAATACCTTCAGAGCCTCTCCGCCAAGGCACAAACTAAGAGCCGTGGCCCACTTTTCCCGTGGCCAATCTTGACCTGTCGCCACTCTCTCAAACCTTTTCAGGTAGGCGTCAAGGTCGTCTCTGTCCTCGTTAAAAACGGGTATAAAGTTATGCGGGTTCACTACCATAGGCGCGTTCCTTTGGTTGCCCGTGTCAGCCACCGTAGGCTGACCGACACCGGCCTCAGCTACTCTCAGGCGCAGTTGCAGCGTCCTCTCTTCTACTTCCAAGTGTCGCTGGCTTGCTTCTCGGGTTTGGTTCTCCGTTTTTGCTACTTCAAGACGTAGCTGTAAATTGCGGCCTTCCAGCTCCAACTGTTCTTTCTTCGCGTCTCTCTCCGCGGCTCGTTCATCGCGCTCACGCGCTTCTCGTGCGTCAAACCAAGCCTGCAATTCTGCTCCCTCCAACCCCATGCGTTCTGCCAGCGCCATCAACTCTCGCGAGCCCATTTTACTTTTTTAGTTAGCCTTACTCAAATCTACTTTTTAGTGGCAAACACTCACGTCCTGTCGTAGCGGACGCCAATTTGTGACAGGTTCAGTAAATAAAGCCAGTCGAGCTAGCTGTGAAACGTTATTCTCTCACGAGAAAAGGAAGTGAGCGTTTGATTTGCAAAAAAAAAATTGTACTTTCACAAACACACAAAAAAAACACAAAAAGGAAAATACTAAGATCAGAAAAATGTTAACTAATTAGCACTGTCAGCTTCGTTAGCGAGCGGAAACCTCTAAGAGTCTAAACAGTCCTTTTCGTTAATGTCCTCGTGTTTGAGTCCGGACGCGAAAGAAGACGGATACGGCTCACCAGCGGTTCACGCCCTTCAATGGTCCATTGGGGAAGCTGCCGTGGTGAGAGTGCATAAGCTCGGGCCCGTAGCCCGACGGCTTGCTCCCGCTCTCGGTAGACGTCATCTGCTGCGCTGTCTTCCGCTCGAACATCAGACCAAGGTCTTGCCAAGGATTCGCCAATAGCCGCTGCGGTTGAATGGTCACCAGGGCCCCGTGGAAACAGTCGCCCGCTAGGTGGATGCCCTGACGCCCAGGAGGTACTCGCACCCGACGAGGTCGCACGCCGCACCCTAGCCTTCTTTTTCCAAGCACGAGCCCGAATCTCCTCTTCCTCGTTCTTCGATGCCCTGGCTCTGGATTTTTCTCCCATTTCCTTGAATTTTCTTCTTTTTCCAATCGCCAGTGTTCGCCGCACTGGCGCAATACGCCATCTTGCACCCATTGTCAGTAGTTCATCTTACGCGCCAAATTTGAAAGTCACTTGACTCGCGCACTTCACTCACAACAATGACATTATCCAGCCGTCCAAGAGCCCATGGGCGTCCCCCGTGGTGTTAGTGAAGAAAAAGGATGGTACCCTACGTTTCTGCGTCGATTATCGCCGCCTGAACAAAATCACAAGAAAGGACGTGTATCCTTTCCCACGAATAGACGACGCACTTGATCGGCTCCATAACGCCAAGTACTTTTCGTCAATGGACCTCACGACTGGCTATTGGCAAATCGAAGTCGACGAAAGAGACCGAGAGAAGACGGCGTTTATTACACCGGACGGCCTCTTCGAGTTTAAGGTGATGCCCTTCGGCCTTTGCTCAGCGCCTGCAACTTTTCAACGCGTTATGGATACAGTACTAGCAGGATTGAAGTGGCAGACTTGCCTTGTGTACTTGGACGACGTCGTCGTGTTTTCCTCGAGTTTCGACGAGCATCTTCGGCGCCTTGAAGCTGTACTTCAAGCCATCAAGACGTCCGGACTCACACTGAAGCCAGAAAAGTGCAGATTTGCGTATGAGGAGCTCTTGTTTCTGGGGCACGTTATCAGCAAGTCTGGAGTTCGTCCCGATCCGCGGAAAACAGCCGCCATCGCCAACTATATCTATATCTATCTAGTGTTAGGCGTAACCAACTTTAGTTTGCTTTAAGTGATATTGTTTTTCCTTTGCCACTTTACTGGTCCTTGTACTGGGGAGACCCAGGTTGTAACTTTTTAAGAAGAGTTAAGAAAATGCCAAGGGCATCAAGTTGTGTGGGTATGTAATTTATAACTAATAATATCGTAGTGCGTAAAAACTGACACAGGACAAGGGAAGGGGCACAAGGGGAGTGCTAACTTCCAAGAAAATTTTATTTCGTAGAGCGTAGCCATATATACTCACAAATCGCAAAAAACAGAAAGAAAAACAGCTTTTAAACTCGCAAATGCCTTGCGCAAAAACTATAATCATAGGAAGGACTATTTTTGTGACAAAGCCGGACGGAGGGAGTGATAAAGCAGTTCAATCATGATCTACTAATACTCTCTGCCTCGATAATCTCCCTTATCGTTTTATTTCTCTTTTTACCAACAATCCCAGTATCCCGAAAAAGTTGTTTGCAACCACACGTGCTGCCGTGCTGTGCCAAAAAACCATTCAGGCTGTTCTAAAAAGCACAAAACCCTGTTTGTCACGTGTGCAGAAAATGTAATTTATCAGAAACCTCTTTCATATGGCAAGCACTACATAGAAGAAACTGGCCGCTGTATTAATGACCAGCTCCATGAACACGCGTGCAACGTCAAGAATGGTCGAGATGGTTTTTATTGCAATCGCAGTTATATGGGCACTCTTGGCTGAATTTTTCGTCAGCGTCGCCGTCGATGTCATGCACCGTATATGTATACGTATCTATATATATGAAACGCAACAAAAAAATTCAGAAACAGCACTCCGACGAGCGGAAGCGAACATGGGACCTCGGCGTCGTGAAAGCGAGGCGTTAACCACTGAGCCACCCGGAGAACGTTGTTCACTGTTCAAACGGCAAGCTATTTATATCTACCGCTTACCGCTGCTGTGTTTTCCGCATTACCAGAAAGTTGGTGGAATGAGCGCACGTCGCCACATCGTGCCGCGCCACCTGAATAATCTTCTACGCGTACTTTGCCCGGCTTCGAGAAGGGAGCGACGCTCCCTCGCGTGCCCTTATCTCGTGGTGGCGAGGAGGGGAATATCTTATGCCTTGGCTGGCCTCGGGCTTTACGTGGAAAAGTTTTACTGTATTTACCGGGCGACAAAGGTCACTGCAATAATTGCAGTCTTCGTTCGCAAAAAGCGCGTGCTTTTCTGACTCGGCGAAGTAACAAATGAGACGCTTATTCGCATGCGTCCATACCTGTGAGAATGTTTCGTGCGTAATTTGTGCGCGAGAATTGCGGGGAACGTTTCAATCTGCCTTTAATTCTGCGTGTGACCATTAAAATGGTTCATATCGCGTTCATTACTTCCAATTTGCGGCAAATCAGTGACTTTTTTGGCACAGCACTGCACCACGGTAGTTGCAAACCACTTTTTTGCGATACCGTGATTGTTGGTAGAAACAGAAATGAAATGACAAGAGAGATTATCATGGCAGACATTCCTAAACAGAAGTTGAATTTTTAAATACTTAGACCTTCCTAAAACATTTGATCTCTCGTTGACAAAACAACTCGTTGAATTCCAACAAACTGCTGGCGTAATTTATTCTTTGACGGCGAGTAAGAATTCTTCCTTATCAACAATACGTTTGTTGGCATATAAAACACTCGTCCATCATGTTTAATTATATGCCATCATTATATAGGACCTGTTCACACAAAAAAAGTTTGTTGGCATATAAAACACTCGTCCATCATGTTTAATTATTGGCCGTCATTATATAGGGCCTGTTCACAAAAGAAATATGCCGTTATTATATAGAACCTGTTCATAAAAAAACGTTTCTTGGCATATAAAACACCCGTCCATCATGTTTAATTATATGCCGTCATTATATAGGACCTGTTCATAAAAAACGTTTGTTGGCATATAAAACATGCGTCCATCATGCCTAATTAATATATAGATATGTGGAGTTTAACGTCCTAAAACCACCATATGATTATGACAGACGTTGTAGTGGAGCGCTCCAGAAATTTGACCTTCTGGGGTTCTTTAACGTGCACCCAAATCTGAGCACACGGGCCTACAACATTTCCGCTTCCATCGGAAAAGCAGCCGCAGCAGCCGGGATACATCATGTTTAATTATATGCCGTCATTATACAGGACCTGTTCAGAAAAAAAAACGTTCGTTGGCATATAAAACACTCGTCCATAATGTTTAATTATATGCCATCATTATATAAGACCTGTTCACAAAAAAAAACGTTTGTTGTCTTATAAAAGACTCGTCCATCATGTTTAATTATATGCCGTCATTATATAGGACCTGTTCACAAAAAAAAAACGTTTGTTGGCATGTAAAACACGGGCCCATCATGTATAATTATATGCCGTCATTATATAGTACCTGTTCACAAAAAATTGCTCAGAAAGGCTACAAAGTTTACAGAAAAAAACTGTTAGAATAATATACAACCCCTACGGCCGCACTTCAGTCACTAAGCTCGTACGCCAATGTGGCAGACCTGCTTTGAGTCATCAAAATTGTGTATGTGGTTAAAATTTTTTAGGTAATAAAAGGTCGGTAAAAGATCGAAACGTCACATCTTGCATATGTGACATGTTATGGCACCAGGCACGCACACTCATTAGGTGTTAATTCATTCATTACATGCGTCAATCTTTCTCTACTGATCTTTTTTTTTCGTACGGTAGTTGATTGAAAAAAAAAAGCTGGCCAATAAAAATTCACATAGGACACACTCTCATAGTTTGAATCATGTCTTCAGTAGTAAGCCCTTTCCATGTTTCGCTAAGATGCTTCACGCGCTTTCTTTGTTTCCCTTGTGTTAATGTATGGTCTCTTTGATTTGAAAACTGTTAGAAGAACTTCACTTGCCATTTATTCCTGAAAGTGCATGTGCGGAAAATTTCATGTGATAATTTTCTATTGGTAATGTTTTGTTATGTTCACCGAATATGTACTACGCTGCCAACTACTTGTATGATTTAGCAGTATATAAATAAATAAATTAATAAATAAATAAGCGCGTCAAGACCCTGAAAGCATCCTGTGAAATTTGGAAGAATCTCACGTGACCAAATTTTTTCTCTTGGTTGTTCTGAAAGCATTGTTTGCGCTGCAATAAATCTGCACAGTTTCTTTGGAAAACATTTGCGCCATCGGGCAAATGGCTGGGACATTTAGCGTAGAATGAGTTATATACAACAGAAAAGAAGAAATGGGTAAAAAGCGTAAAAAGTGTGGCACTATTTCTGGCTTGTTCGCGCTATTAACATTGCAAAAAACACAATCGCAAAGTTTCTGAACAAACACACACACACACACACACACACACACACACGCGCATATATATATATATATATACACTCAGTAAATGTAACAACTTCGACATTAGAAAACCACAACAATGGACAAGGTAATGTATTTGGGGTTTGATTGAAATTTGTTTTTAATAGAACTCTACATTGCGAACGTACCGCTCGTCAATGCTGCATCTACAATTATCTTTAGTTATTGAGATGACTGGTTCCTTCGACAGAAGTAGGGCCAGGCTGTTCTGTACTAAAAATTCATTTTTTGAATCCTAAAATAAACACAGAAGTAGTATTGGCTAAAAGTTTCACAAAAAGTGCTACATACAATACGTGCCCTGCATGAGGAATCGCTCTCTTAGTTATGTGTAAGAACACATGCATTGAAAGCCAGCACATTCAATGCCATTATTTTCCACACAGTGACAAATGCAAGAACGGGTATTCTTGAGGTAAACGCAATGCACTGTGGCAGAATTTTTATATCTCTCATGCCGCAGATATGATCCTTACTTCCCCATTTTAGCTGCGTAGCGCAGGCCAATACAAAGGTTCACCTCGTAGACAATAATAATTCATTAGCTGTGTGTATCGACAAAGTTCAAGCGAATAAGAAGCTGTATGCTTAAGTATGCATCCACACAAACACATATGTCGTTCTACAGATCTACCACGGTACTCATAGGCTTTCTTTCTTATATATTAATAATTATCTTACTTAAATTATCGCTTAAGGTTGGATACCCTGTCTGAGACGGGCCCATATTCTTAAACAAACATTGATTTGAATTTCATCCTTCATTTGACGAAGTTGGGCACAGTACCACTGCTTGACTGAAAATGATGCTGCACTTCTGAAAAAGTATTGCAGATCAATGCTAATATGCAGTGACTTTTTCGGCCTTGAGGTGGGGATCCCATATACTTTCTCAATTCAAGGTGATGCGTTCAGTGAAGGGATGTTCTGGAATACGGGGGTCAGTAATTCAGCATGACTGAAATAAAAACAAAAAGTGCAATGAAACGCGCAACGGAGTGCAATGTAACGCGCAGGACATAGATATTTTATTTGTTGCTTAAAAGGACAATGCGACTGAATTGATGACGGCAAGCAAATTCATACGGTATCAAGTCCAGGTAGCATGTAAACTAAAGTAGCATGCAGCTGTGTGTTTAATTATGCATGAAACTAGGGTTCTTCAAGTCGAACTCATTGAGACAAAAGTATAATGTAAAAATTGCTATTTATCTGAATGAGTATTGCATACAGCTTATTTATGGCCATTGCTATCATTGATGCTGGTTAGCTAAAAACAGAACTCCTTCATAATGCATCAAAGCCTGTTCAGTGGCTGTGCGTGAAAAAAAGGTGGAAATGCTGAGACTTACAAAGCAGCGATGAGAAATTTCTTGCCATCAAGCAAGGTATGTAGGCTTCTCTGACAATCTACAGCAACGAGATTCCTGAAAGATATTGACAGTAATTTTGCAATACAAAATAATCATTTGATGACACTATTTCCTGAAGTGATTTAAATATTTTTGGGCCAAGACCCTGAAAAAACGTGGCTAATTGTCTTTTCTACGAAGCGGTATAGAAATAAAAGTGAAACGTTTAGCAGAGGTTTTTGGGCCTTTATTTTGCTTTATTTCGCCACAAAGGCGAACAAATAAGTGATCCAAAAACAAATTGCGAAGTCACGCGAAGAGCGGCAAGTTGCTGCGCGCCCCTCCACCACAAAGTACGCACGAAATAAGCAATAACAGGGTAGACTTACAACGGTCACAGCTTGACGCTTAAATCGTGCCGTGCAAATACAAGGAAAACGCCAGAAACGAACACACACATGTTTATTTATTTATTTACTTATTTATTTATGTATTAAAAATACCTACAGCACCCAAAGGCATAAAATACGCTTACACAAAAAGAAGTACTCGAAAACAAGATGAACACAAAACAGATCATAACAAAAATGCAGCTATGACAGTAGCAATTTGTCCCTGAAAGATGTTTCAGTGCAGCAGTCTGCAACCTCCTGTGGAAGCCGATTCCACAGGGATATTGTGAGCGCAAAAAAGGAGTGCTTTATAAATGTTTGTTCTGCAGAACATTCCATCTAATTTTAGGGGTGGTGAGTTCTCTTAGATGAAAATGTGGAATCGAAAGGTAAGATTCTTTATTTATTTTGATCAACCCATGAAATACTTTGAATAGCATTTGCAATCTAAAATATTTCGAATGTGATACTAACAGATCACACCCTAACCTATCCTTGAGCGCAGTGACACTGACACTGCAGTCATAGTTGCTAGTGACAAAACGAGCTGCGTGGTTTGTGTGACCTCGAGGATATTAGACAGTTTTGTTTGTGGATACCACGCCACACAGGTGTACTCTAAGATCGCTCGGACATTCGAAAAGTAGAGTAGTTTTCTGATTTTGGAAGGAGCTAACCGGAAGTCCTGCTTAACAAAGTTTAACATTCTGCAGGATCTCGCTGTGACGTATTCAACGTGCTTAGTCCAGGTAAGATTCGATGAAAAGCAAACACTTAGGTATTTATACTCAGTTACTCGCGTTAGCTGCATGGTACCTAATGTGTAATGATACAGGTATGGGTTGTGTTTACGAGTGAAGGAGAGGCACTGGCACTTCTTAAGGCTGGTGCACACCGGCGACTAGTCGCGGTCGCGCGACCATTTGCGACTGGTCGCAAGCAGTCGCGAACGGTCGCAAGCGGTCGCAAAGCGACTGTTTGGGCCAGTCGCTTCCTGACCGATTTTTTGGTCGCGCGACTGCAGTCGCAAAACAGTTTAACCAATCAGCGAAGACCAGAAGTGACGTCAGTCTTTGTTTACATCCGGTCTCCTCGTATGTTTTTTTTTTTCCTCGTTGCGCTTGCCTACTGCCGTGAGGTACGAACGACACGTACGTTCCTCCATGGATTCTTCCTCGCATCAGGCGAATGCCACCACGGCCAGCTTTGGGTAGTCGGCCGAGCTCCTCATCGACGCGACTAAAATGTACCCATATCTGTATGACAAGCGGCACCCTTCTTTTAAAGATCGGACAAAGAAGGACCGGGCTTGGGCAGATCGAAGCATGTTCGGCATGTCGAGTAAGTACCGAGATTTTTTGTTTGAGTAGCTATATAAGCAAAAACAGGTGTGTACTGCATGGCTGGCGTTGCCAATGAATGAACAATGAAAATATTGGTATTTGTACTGCAAGGTTACATGGTTAGTTTGCATGAGATGTATTGACTGTGATGTATGCGAGCGCAGTTGTGTGCATGTTTGTTCTCGCGACTTCCCGAGTTTAACATCGAAATCGACGTGACAGAACATTGTATAGCTGATCATAAAGCTCAGACGTTCGAAATACTGCTCGCAGTTGCCAACTCACATGCGCATGCTCCTTGCTGTGTTTGTACGTCATCGTCTGGCGAACGGAATGTGTGCTTTTGTGAACGTGCGGCATTTGCAATGCATAATATCTAGTGCGCGGTGAGGGAGGGGGGGGGGGAGTTACGCTTTAATTTTGCCTATGCATTGCAGTTGTGCTGCTTTAAAAAAGAATGCAAAGTAGCTTCTGCTTTGAGCGCATTTTGTGCACTCCACAGAGGAGCGTGTAATTAAAACATGAAAAACATGTTTAGCAGCACTCTCAAATGTCCGGATTTGGGAGTCAGACATGCTGTTGATGCCAAATGACATGCAATCGTAAAAAAAAAAAAGATATGGTAGTGTTCTAGTGGCTGGGCGAACACTGAAGGAAAGCACAGATGGGGGAATTTATTCCTCTGTAATGTGGCCCAAATCTAATCCTCATTTCTTCACAACTGCTCCTTTCCTCTCCTGTGTTTTTGTCTATTGGTGCCTTTATATTTTATTCCCCGAGGTTATCTCTCCGCTTTCAACTGTGCCTCGTTTTTGTTTGTTTTCTTTGTTCCTATATTTTAAAGTCAATTTTTCATGTCTGCTTCTATGTGTTGGTATGTTTTCATGTTTTGGTCCCTTTATTTTCTTATATTTTCCTTCCTCTCGCTCTCTCTATGTTACACTTTGAGTCATATACTATGTTTGTTGCATTTCTTTCTCTCGAAAATTGTCATCTTGCTCTAGTTAGTTTCATTCTTCTTTTCAAGTTATTTAACATGTTTGCTTTTGTTTGACAACAATCGCTCCCGCTGTACACGACAGTTGCGCTTGGCCGATACCAATGGTATATACTCACCTGTGGAGTTTTGCGCAATGCAGTAATGCTTAGAAAGCTTCACTGTGAAGGTGATAAAGACATCATGTGCTGGTTCATGAAATAGACTTTTTGCAAGTGAACTTCAATTTCCGACAGTATAAACAGCCTCTTTGTTACAATAGCTTGGCAGACATGCTTACCTTCAAGAAACAGTGTACATAACTCTTTGCGCAACTAATCATTGCGTCAGCTGTGATGTCGTGCACATGTAGGTGGACGGTCTAAAACACTAGGTGGGTAGCATTTCTGGAACCCTCGGCTGCAGGTTCCCTCAATCATGTCGTGGTTTTGCAATGTTTAAGCCCCTACCAATAGTTAAGTTTAGATGGCATGCGATTCATTTTGTTGCCCAATATTCAGATTTCTAGGGTGCTGCAGCCAAAATGATCTGGGCAAAGAAAATAAAGACCGCTCACAATTGTGCTGAAATAAAGTAGAAAATTTATCAGCGATACAGTATGCACAATACATTCTTACAGCAAGGGTTTTGTTTTCAGGTGTCCTTGTTGAGAAACGATTTAAGAACCTGCGTGATATCTTCAAAAGGAAACAACACGACATACGTGAAAAAACAAAGAAGTGGAGCCGGAGCAGCCGACATTCCAACAATAAAATGGCCCCATTTTGAGGCCATGCTTGAATTAATGGAAGGAGAGTCTGAGCCTGTGGCGTAAGTTCAATATTAGCTGACTATTGAGTACTAAACAAAAAAAAAGTTGATTTAATTCACATGACTGTTATACATACACATAAATACTCACATATCAATACACATAAGTACACTGCACATAAACATAGAAGTCCCAAGAGGTAATTCACAGTGGGCATGCATGTGATCATGAACATGATGGCAATGGGCTGTTTTGATGTCGAATAACTGTGGCTACAGCTACGAAGAATAACTCAGTGCATCATTCTTTCTGGATACTGTGCAACATGAGTGCCATTGACCAAAGGTAATGAATAATGCTTACCGTCCATTGAACAGAAAATGAAATGTTTTGGTTAGCATAGCACAATGCATCAGCACAACGCATCAGCACAACGCAAAAAATATAGCATACCGTACAAGTGGCACGTGGACAGCTTCACAAAACAGAATATTGAAGACAGAACAGTAAGAATGAAAGAATTGAGTGTACTTCTGTGTCATTCTCGGCTCTCATTTACCAAAAAAAGAAAGGCTTAATACAAAATATAAAAATCTAAAGAGATCGCTTATTGCATGTGTCATGAGGCTGTTCATAGACAAGCATTGCACATATTCATTACAAGAATGCAGCATAAGTACTTATATTGTAGCAAAACAGTGAAAATGCTCTAAAGATGCACACAATAGCACTGACAGAATCACATATTGCATGTTCTCTTGCAGCAGCCACATCACAGCAGAAGAGGCTAACGAGAGGTGAGCATGCACAAAAATTTTCGGTACCATGTGCATGCACTTGAAGCTGTACATGCATGGACTTGAACCTAGAAACATTATTTTTTATTACTAGGTGATTGTACTTTGCAAAATTATCAAAAATACAAGCGTGCTTGAAAGGTGGTGTTCAGGTCGTTAGCTTGCCCAAACCACTGCATTTTTTTCAATACATTCAGCACTCAACACTGAACAGAAGCACACCGAAATACATGAGGGCACAGGCATTGTTTCTGTGTGAATGTGGTTATTTTACAACGTCAAATATTTCTGAAAAAGCAAAGTATTCATCAGCAACAGGCTGCAATTACTTTTACTTCATCTCCGTGACAATATCTCTTGTTCTCATTTAGATGTGCAGCCTACATAGCATTTTATTAACATAATAGGCACAATAAACTTCTGTATGCACACCTTCCATACAGCAGTGCTCAATCAAGAGGTAACGCAAGTGTAAAATAAACTTCGTGTTGAGCGAAATCATAATGGCATTTTAACTCCCAAAGAATGCCTAAAACTTTTCATGTACTAGCGGCATCATCAAATACATAGAAAGAAATTTTAATCACTGCAGATCACCGCCTCGGCCAAGACATGCAGCGGAACCGGAACGTACCCCTGATACGGCTGAGGAGACTCGTGTCGACACCTGCAGCAATGAGTAAAACCTTTATGAATCCACCTAAGTAATGACAAATGAAGGGCATGCATAGATAGCCAATCTATTAAATCTTAAAAACATGCATGTTCTAGCACATTTGAAGAATGTGCCTAATGTTTTTTTTTTTTTTTTTTTACAGGTATCTTACAGGCCCTTGGTTAGGGCATTGAGTAAGGGGGGCTAACAAAGACATGTACAACAAGTAAAAGGGCGAAAGGTGCCAAAACGTAAGCTCGAGACATGAGTAACAAATAAACAAGAAATAAGTAAGTATAAATTGACATCATACATCGTTACCAAAAAACAAGAAAGATGCAGTTCATGGCACGCAGCAGTTAGGAAGTGTACAATACGTGTAAGTTAAATTGGCACAGATTGTGGTATAATACACTGGGAAAATCATGAAAGCGCTTACAGGAAGTGTGAACAGTTCGTCCTAAGCAAACAAAAATAAAGCACAAAAAATAAGGGGGCAATAAGCGCATTAGAAAAAAAACTTTTTGCACAGCATTATGAATGTCATATACATACAAGAACGAAGCTGTGAACATAAAATTATCAACCAAAATGTAAGACCAATTTGTTGCGGAAGGAAACAGGGTTAGTGTCAGATACCAAGTTATCGGGAAGATCATTCCACAACGTGATGGCACGAGGCAAAGCGGATGCGTTAAAAGAGTTCGTTTTGCCGTACATGCGCGAGAAACTAAGCCGGTTGTGTAGTCTAGTTGATAAATAGGAGGGTCGTTCAATTGGAAGTCTGGTCATTTTAGTGCTATTGACGTATTTATGAAAGAGGCATAAAAGAGAAATGTTGCGGCGAGTGGATAATAATTGAAATGAATAATCCATTTTAAGTTGTGTTACGCTGCAGGAGAAATTATAATTACGAGAAATGAATCGGACTGCCCTATTTTGAACTGCTACATGCACCAGATTTTGCTACATGCAATTTTTCACACCAGATTCTGCTACATGCAATTGCAACACTTTATAAGTTGTATAATAATACTGCCTCCTCCTGCGGTGATGCTTCAGCAACCACCTCAAGAGAGCAGCCACCATCAAAACGGTGTGTAAACAAAAAAAATTATTTTAGGTACTTTTGGCAAGAGATCACAACCACAACTTTTCGAAAAGGATCACTTTCTGTACATTTAAGTAATATGTATAATTCACTGCAGGTCACGCTCGTCATGCAGACTGTATCAGGAGGTCAAGACCTCGTCAGGCTATTTAGCCTTTAGTCTTTGCCTCCCGCAGGAAAGTTTTTGTATTTTTTTTTATTCTTTCCTGCAAAAATAAACTTTGAAACTTTGAAACTTTGAAGACGACAACGGACCTGCGAGGGCGCTAGGTGAGATATACCCCTAACTCTTAGAGGATAAACTTGCAGATTTTTTTCTAACAATCCTGCGCATGCTACAAAACACAAAACTTTATAAGGTTCACGCTCGGTCAAGTTGGTACACAGACAGAGTAACAAAAAAGAGTGTGAGAACGACAAGGTAGAAACAGAAGAAACAGGACAGAGCACAGACTTTAAACTGATGTTTTTATTGTGGACACATTTATACTAAGGTAGACAGAACCCATGTAACTACCGTAATATTTAGACGTTAATATCAGAACATCAGCACCCTGTCCCAAAACACAAGTGTCCGTTTCAAAGATCAAAAGCCCATTTATTTCTCACAGAGAAGTAGACGCCCTATTGACACATTTATCTTTTAAGTGTGCTATTTAATTTGCTTCAGTTGCTCTATATTTTTTTCTTTCTTAGTGCCGAAAATCACAAACATTAGCTGAAAGTCAGTGCTCTGTATTGTTTCTTCTGTTTCTACTTTGTCGTTCTCACACTGTTTTTTTTTGCTAAATGGTGCTTTATGAAGTAACAATGCAACCTTAAAGCATTTGCATGAATCGCAATTCACACTTGCTTTGCAGCAATGCAGGAGAGGGCACAAGCCATGAAGCTGTGGCGCAAGCGTGCATGGAGCACCTTGAACACATCAGAGCGAACAAGGGGGTCATCAAAAAAGATAACATTGGTTTCTTCGCTCTACGTACCGATGCACCCCTCAGAGAGCTACCAGTGCACATTGCACAAGATGTAATGCATGCAGTAGAACTTATGCTGTATGAAGCAGAGGCAAAATTGCATCAGAGCAGTGAAGCAAATTGAAGTGTTTATATATATAAAGTCAATGACACCCACCTTTTTTTATCTTGTGTTCACTTTTCTAGTCCTAACTTAAAGGGGTCATGACTGGTCACTCAACAATTGACGGTTGTCAGCAAAAAACAAAACTACAGAGTAAAATGTGCTAGTACACGTGTGAAAAGGGGCCTTAAGAGATTATTTTAGTCAAAAATATGCCGTAGAAGTGCTCGGCTCCTAAAACTCAACCTACCACAAGTGACCGCCATTTTGTCATGGCGTGCGCGACGTCACAAGCCGAAGGAGCAGTGGCAAATGGTATACGCATTGCACATTCACGAAATTATTTGCTGCAAGTACCAACGCTACATTGCTGACACAGTAGCCATGTTTCGACCCCTGGAAGTCATTTAGCTTTAGTGGAGAGTTCAACAATGCAAAAAAATTTGATTGCAAACGCAGCTGATGACAAAACACGACCGTCTGCCAGAATGCACACTGTGCAGCAGCTTGTCGAGCAAGCGGTTCGTGATGTCATGGATAGTGAGTGCATCAGTATTGCCCAACTGTCAGGCGACTAGCTCGTTTATAAAAATATGCGATTAAAAATTAGCAGCTTGACCAAATCGCTCGAATTTCACCAGCTTGTATGTGAACATACAAGAATCAGCTCATGCAACACACATTATGGTTGAAAATTGGGTGTCATGACCCCTTTAAGGCCACTTATTTCTGTGATAATTATAGCGATAACCGTGCAATAACTCAAATATTTTAACATGAATTATTTATTTTTGTGTTTTCATGGTTATATTTGGACATGACAGTTTTCCCTGTAATGTATCTGTTGTGTCACGGGTGATTTTTTTCTTCTTTGTTTAGCTTAAGAAGATGCTATGTACATAAGTTCTGTAAGCAATAAAATGCATTTACAACCCACCTTCACCTTGTACGCCTCAAGTGCTGTTCACCACTTTGTCCTGCCAAGGCACCTGACCGTCTGTGACGAAGTAGTGCGCCAATTTATCTCGCACTTCCTTGGCATACCTACAACGCATAAGTGCCATGTGAAATTTCTGTCGGCACAGCCATGATGGAAGACACACACTGTAAAAGGAACATGCTGAGCTTGAAAATCTCACACATAGTTGCATTTCAGTGTCGTAGTCATGACGCTACATTGCCAAAGTGTTCCTCATTTTTATGTATTAATGAGTGCTACCTCTGCTGTCTATTTTCTACGACATCATCACAGCTTCTGATAGAATGCATATTTGCTGACTGACTTTAGAAATTTCGATATGTCAAGTTTCATGGCAGCCAAGGTCAGTAACTGCTCGCATTTGGACAAAACAATTGTACACTTTTGAGAGAACGATTGCCCTGTACAGTTAAACCAAATTAAGGCTGGTGCACACCGGCGACTAGGAGCGGTCGCGCGACCATTTGCAACTGGTCGCGAACGGTCGCACTGCTTGTGCACTCTGCAAGCTGTCGTATATGCAGTGAATATTTCTGTGCCTACACATTTTAGCGAATCATAAGCATGCATCAACCTTTTCATGGAAGAGCGTACGTGCTCATATGACTCAGGTTGAAGAAGGGCAACCTAAATGTACCTGTAGCAATTTCCTTAGCATGGATTTCTGAAAAGCTGTAAATTCAAGGAGAACCTATTTCGCAAAACGTACATCACTCAAGTCAATTGTTCAAATTGCTTTCACACAATGTGCTACCGTCCACAATACGTTTTGCCACTGCGCTACAGTCCACAGTGTATTGAGTCACTGTCATTTTAACAGAACATACGTATAATTGTAGCAAGGTGCAGGGGTTAAACACTGCCTATGTTTGTGAGAAATTTCGCATGTGTACTTGTGCAAACACACACCGTCGTGCATGCAGATACATAAAGGGTGGTTGGTTGAACCTCCTCCCTCCCCGATGCTGAAAAATATTTTTGGCATGAATACTCTTTTAGTGCCTCGAACAGCACATCAATTTGTCCTAACAATTTGTGCATAATTGTACTCGCAAAGCTTAGGATTGTGTTTCACTTATTTTATAACATCATTAATAATTGCGTTCTATATAGTACCTGTGCATCAGGATAACAGAAAACGGGAACTGACCGGTCCACAATGTAATGTCATTGTGTAGCGCAGAATCCCATTTTCTGGGATTTTACAAGCGGAAACCACGTACTGATTACGCAATAAGCAACAACAGATGGTTTTGAAATATTCACCACCTGAGATTCTTAACGTACGTGCGCAACAAACGCGCCAACTTAAGTGCATTTCGCCTCCACCTAAAGGCGATCGATGCGGCCGTAATCAAACCCGTCACCTACGCGTAAACTGCCGGCCGCCGTAACGACTGCATCATCGAGCCCGCATACGTCATAAATGCAATTCGTTCTATCCGCCCAAGCAAAACTTCCTTACGAGCGAAGCGCAGCCGCAAGCCACAGCATATTAATCTTCAAACCACACGCTCTTACCTAATGGTCATGGCCAGGCAGTCGTGCGCCGAAATTGTAAGCCGGTGGTTTGTGTCCTGCTTGGATATTGCGGGGCGCAGCAGTTCGAGCACAGCATCGAACGTTCGTGGCGGCATCCGCATGAAGCTAACTACCAAAAATAGAATGAGATAACATGTTATGCACTATCTTATAAGCACGTAAAACAACCATAAACTTACTCTCGGAAATTCTCCTCGTCGTGCGAGCGCAAGAGCAGACGCCCTGTGTGGACGGCCACTTCTCGCGAGCGAAGGGACGGTCTCACCCACCATCGCCTTGCTTGCTTTGAAGGCTTTTGTGCTGACACGTTGGCTGAGCACATCAGCACCGCCACAACCTCTTCTTCATCACTCGACTCGAAGTCTATGATGCTGCCGGGAGAACGCTACGCAAACACAGCCGTCAAAAACAAACGCATCGCGCTCAGCGGGCTCCGTATCTGATCAGCTGATCGTCGCCGGTCGCCCAAGTTCTCGTTGATAACGAGATCTGTACGTGACTCTCCGGGTTTGCGACTTCCGGTCGCTCGCATGAATCCTTGCCGGTGTGAACGTCGCTCGCAGTTTGGTCGCCAGTCGCAAATGGTCGCGCGACCGCGGCTAGTCGCCGGTGTGCACCAACCTTTAGGGTTTAGACACATACGCCACTTATCACATTCGTGAATAATACTGTCTAAATTATGTTGCAAGTAGTGACGGTCTGAGGTGTGTCTGATACAGTGGTAAATCACACAATCATCTGCATACAGACGTACTTTGCATGACACATTGTGAGCAATGTCGTTGATGTACACTAGGAACAGCAATGCTCCCAACACAGATCCCTGTGGAACTCCCGAAGTAACAGCCACATATTCAGATTGAGAACCTCTAATTATGACACGTTGCATCCAGTCTTGTAGATAACACCTGATACAATCAAGCAATGCAGGAGTAATACCGAGGGATGAGAGTTTATGTAGCAGCTTAAAATGCGGCACAGAATCAAAAGCTTTATGAAAGTCCAGGAATATGCAGTCCTTCTGCTTCCCAAGGTCAAAAGAGCAAAAAAGATCATGACTGAATTCAATGAGCTGTGTTGAACAAAAAAGACCAGACTGAAATCTATGCTGAGATTCGGTAAAAATATTGTTACTTTCTAGATGTTTCATTAAAACGCTGTAGACTAATGTGCTCCATTGTTTCGCTGCACACCCTCGTTAGAGAAACTGTCCTGTAGTTACAGACGATATTTTTTGGGCCACCCTTATGTATCGAAACCACATTCGCGACTTTCCATTCACTAAGTAAACAAATAAGTACGCAATGATTTCTCAAAGATTATAAGAATGTAATAGATAATTACATCAGAGCAAACTTTTACCATATAAGAGGGTATGCCGTCAGAGCCATTTGCAGAAGAAGCTTTTATTTTGTCAAGAACTTAAGTACACCACCGTGTGTTACCATCAGCTGCGGCTTGGGTTCAAAGATATTGTCAGGAATGCACGGTACATCACTGTGACAAGGGTGCGTAAAAGAAGCTTGAAAACAGTGATTCAAACCAGCTATATCGGTGTCATCAATTAAAACTACACAACCACTGTTTATGGTAGGGATGCCAGTTAATTCTTCTCTGATTGATTTAAAACACGTTTACATTTATTTCGGGTTATTTTGTTACTTTGCGCCCAATGCTATGAAATACTTTTCCTTGCCAATTTTGTTTTTTTTTGTTTTTATATATTTTACAAGCGACTTTAACACCATGATTACACCAGGATTGCGTTGCTTTCTATAAAAATTCAGGAGACGACGTCTCTTGTTGATCATTCGCTTGACTTTCGGAGTCACCCAAAGTTTATCAATACGTGTTTACGTTGTTTGGCAGACAAATATTTACCTGTGACATGTTTGTTGTCTATCTGCTCTAGTGTGAAGCAAAATGTATCCCACAGGGTGTGGCAATCTGTGGACTGAGCTAAATTATTGAATTCCTGCAGAAAAGTGGCAAGCTCATTCAATAACCAACAATTATTTCCTTTATCAAAAAGATATATCTTCCTTGGACTATCATGCTCTCAAGAAAAAGGGGACTATCTATACGTGGGCCACGCTACAGTCATGGTCACTAATATTAATTAAATATAAATCTTTTGCTAAGTCGTTATACTCACGCTATTTTATGGCAATTCGATTGTCTATAAGGGATTCATACAATTTTGGAACACTCAACAATTGGCCTGACTATGGTCTTGTAAGCTAGGCATTTTATATCAGAGAGACAACGGTAAAGTTTACGCAAGGTTACGCCCAGCAAACCATGTAATGTCCAGTACACATCACATAAATATCAACCATATGATATTTTTAGCTTCAATAGATGTCCACAAAAGTTAATTTATTATTTATACAATATCTAGAGGATGTTCATTTTGAACAGAGTGGACCTCCATATAATGTCCACACCAGTTCCACGCACGAATGACATAATACTGGCAATATTAAGACAATATTTAGAGAATGTCTGTTTTGACGAGAGTCAACATCCACAGATTGTCCACAGCAGTTCTACAGAAATATTGATATATATCAAATGACATTTATTTTTAGGTGCAGCGACGCACTCATGTATACCATCTGGGGTTTTATGTCCCAAAACCATAGTGGAGGGCTCCGGAAATTTTAACCATGTGGTGTTCTTTAACGTGCTCCGACATTGCACAGTACACGTACCTCTACAATAGGGAGTTTTAGTGCTGGGTACGCATTCTCTTGGGGCGATGCGGGCTTGGAAGCGCGCGGCGTTGCGTGCCCAACCCATACCCAACCGGAATGCCTTTTAGTTGGCGCCATGGTGGCACGCACGCAAACGCAAGCCGCACGAAGGTCACACGTGCTCGCAGCGCCGTAGCGTCTTGTCGCGTAAGTATTATTTAATTATTTTTATGATTGAAAATGTAAAATTAAACATACATAGTGATCAGGACACTTTTTTTATTGTGTACAGTATCCTGGTATACGCAAAAAGTAAAAAAAATACAAGGTTACTATAACGACAGTGTCGACATCTTGTGACACTTTGTGCAACCACAGTCAAGAACTTGTTAGCTTACGCGGAATGCTTTTGAGATGAAAACAAATAAAAACGTTACTCATTTGTAATATTGTCGCTGCGCAGTTTTTGCATCACATGTACAATGCACAATGTTTCTGCAATAACAATGTTGTGATTGTCTATTTCAACATAGCCGCGCTAGATGCCGCCACCTATTCAGCTGGTCGGGGCTGGCATATATTTAGTTTCCATGTTCCAGGCCATTCTAGCTTTGGTAATCTGGCTGAAACTGTGTAATCGCTGTAAGTGCTCGCAGTTTGGCTTATTTTAACTCGACGGCTAGAGTATCCGCAGTGCGGATGCCGTGAGTTCTTGCGAAGGTGGACCTTACAAGGCGGCCGATCCATGCTGTCCGAGATTTCGCGCCTTTGTGTCATGCTATTTGTATAGTGGCTAGCCACTTTAATATTTGCGCTTAAAACCTAAATGTCAAAGTGGTGGCTCTGGCCAGCCTCGGCTTTGCTCGCCGTGAAGGTAACATGATGCGCCAGCATGTGCGCCGGGGCCGCCTATCTCTGCTAGGAGGCCAGTGATGGCAGCGTTGTTTATTGGCGCACAGACGCATCGCCCCATCGATCTTGCGACGCATCTGTTCGGGGCTACGCGCATGCGCAATACCGCCGCCCCAACGTCCTGCGTACGCAAGCCGCTTGGGTACCCAGCACTAAAACTCCCTAATAACGCCTCCATTGGAATGTGACTGCCGCGGCCGGCATTGAATCCGTGACCTTTGAGTCAGCAGTTGAGCACCCTAACCTCTGTTTTACTGAGACGGCAGACGCGCATGCGACTGCACCATATGCTACAAAATAATGAGACTCTTAGCTCGATCTGAGTGCTTTTAGTCAAATTTATTGCATTAAATTCAGCAAAGGTCTTGGGGATCTGTCATAGTGATGACGCTGGTCAGTCAGCCAGGGCACTGGTAGCCTGCAAATATATGCATGTGCAAAAAACCCCACTGTTGACACAGCTAATTAAAATTGATGCTCAAAGAGCAGTGTATGAAGCATGTTTGCAGGTATAATCTGAACTTCGAAAAATTATCCCAACGGCATTACAAGTGCAATGACAGCAGTTCGAATATTGAGTTTCACCACCATATGGGGGTTTAATCTAAACATTTTAAACATGCTGTCTAGAAACCAATGAATCGCCTCAGCAGAGCATATGATGAAAAATTACGTTCTGTGGTTGTAATCGTTACCAAATATAATATATAAATGCATAGTCTAAAGGGCGAAAAGCTTGCAGATTGTTTGATGTGTACACATTTATGCGTGCATGAATACAGCCCTGTTTGATTACATTATGCGTTCAGAGTGCAATATTATGCACGAATCAGTAGTCTCTTTTACCGTAAAGTTTAATCTATTATTACAGGGTAGCCAGCCGGTCTGAGAACTGGAAAACCTTCCTGTCCCTCCTTTTTTCCTATTAATGTGCAATTCGAACATTAAGGCCACTTCAGTGCTTAACAATAAGTTATAGAGTAAACTTCCGTTATTAATCCCGACACTGCGCGCACGACAGAGACAAGCGAGTTCATAAACACAGTGAAGACCCTCTCTTGTTCGTGTCCATCATGTTTTAAGGAATAATTACAAATATCCAAGCCCAAGGTACACTTGTACATTTGCAGTTGCTGCAACTGCTCGACTTTCTCTATGCAAGAGCAATGCAAAACTGCTCGAAAATAAGAGCAGCTTGAATTGTACTTCAGCTTTCAACTAAATCTACAGCACTGCTTTCAGCTCGTACAGAGGGCAACATGTTGTTCTAGAACCCCAGAGTGTCAGGCTCTGCACTGCATGGTTCACATCTACACACAACGCAAAGATTGATACAGGTCACATGCTAGCTTAGGCAACCCCCAATAAAGAGCCTTTTTTTTGAGATGTGGGTGCTGTGAGAAGCCCTGCCTGAAATAGTACAAAAAAACAAACAGTGGCGAATCGGCCTGCTTAGTTTCCTAATAATTTTAGCTATGTGACAATTTTTTTCTGTTAGCAGTATTATCATTCACACAGCCGGTCGCAGAATATCTTCCAGAATAGTCTCTGTTCTCTTCTACGTATTACCAAGAGCACTTCTGACCACTTTTGACGTCCAAAACACTTGATGCAGCCGCAGTGACAGACAAAAAAATGCAAGAAATCCACGTCATTGGGACTACGCGCATGACTAGATGTGGCCTATATGCTCAACTGCAGCCCTGAGTGCCACGCTCTGCCGTTTAGACATATGTGCTACAGTGTACATTAGTAAACATTATATAGAGATTAAATTGAAAAAAAAATGTTACACATCACCACTGAAAAGTGGTCACAAACACACGTGTCTCACAAACACGCATGTGTTTAAGCACCGTCACGATTGTGAAAATTTAACTTACAGAAAAGGCCTTTCACTTTCATGTGTTAAACAGCTGAAGTGGTAAAAGGTAACAACGGTCTGAGGAAACAACGAGGACAAGCGTTAACTTCCAACTAAAATTTTATTGCAAAGCAGGAAGAATACTTGTCACATGACATCACAATCAAATCAGTCAATGCACAAAGATAAAGAAAAAATTGAAAACTAAGCAGCAGTGAATTTACAAAAAAATGTCTGTCGGTGAGTTCCAGTAATCTAGATATTTTTGTTTTTCTGTTGGTGCGATGGATGGCTTGCTGATACAGCTTCGATTTGCTATCGCCGCCGCCTCAATGATGAGCCTTACACTATCGCTAGAGAGATTAGCCAGAACAGCTGTTTTATCAAACACCGGCTGGCACTTGCATTCTGCGCATTGAGTCGCCAGGAAACCATCAGATTCCATTTTACTTTCTGGTGATGTTCAGGTAATCGCACATTGAGGCATCTGCCTGACTATCGGATATAACTTAGACCACTTTCCAATGAAGGCCGAAATGTTGTAGGCCCGTGTGCTCAGATTTGGGTGCACGTTAAAGAACCCCAGATGGTCGAAATTTCCGGAGCTCTCCACTACGGCGTCTCTCATAATCATATGGTGGTTTTGGGACGTTAAACCCCACATATCAATCAATGTAACTTAGACCACAGGTGCTGGGTACTTCATATACTGCCTTCTTCACACATTGAACAAACTTATTCTGGTGCTTAATTTTACACTCGTTAGGAGCTCTTCTTACATGGTTAGTCCTAGCACATAACTGCAACAACTTATTGTGCACAGAAAATTTCACCGAGACACCTACCCTCTGCCCAATTTTGTTTAAGTTGTGTAGAATTCCATGCATGTATGGGATCACAACCACCTTATTACTCAAGGCTGCCTGAGAAACAGTCCCTCTAAAAGGCTTTCGACGCTGTTAAAATATTGCCTAACGCCACCCACTATTACGCACGAGATACCCGAAATTGGATCCCTGAGGTTCTTGGACCTGAGGCTTTCGTTTTCAAGTAGTCATATATGTTGGAGCTACTAGCCTCATTTTTAAAAAAAGAAAAAAAAAGCTTTGTTGCCTCTCGCCTCGAAATATAGCAAGCTGGTCAAGCACGGCGTTGTTCATGCTTGTTTTCACAACGCACTCACGAAGTCATGCCATCAATCAATTCCAGAAAGTTTCAGAGGGCAGATAGTCCGTATAAGGGCAGCTGGATATTCTAGCTACTTGCTGGTATTCGTGTCAGAAAAACTGCGAAAACACTCGAAAGTCAGTGCCACGTGTGCTGTTTCTCAGGCAGCCATGAGGAAGAAGGTCGCTGTGATTCCATACTTGCATGAAATATCATACAATTGAAAGAATATTGATCAGAGGGCAGGGATCTCAGTGGTATTTTCTGCGCCGAATAAGTTGTTGCAGTTACGCGCAAGAACTAATCCTGTAAGAAGGCCTCCTAATGAGTGTAAAATTTAGCACCGGAATAAGTTTGCTTATTGTGTCAAGAAGGCAGTATATGAAGTACCCTGCAGCTGCGGTCTAAGTTACGTCAGACAGTCGGGAAGATGCCTCAATGTGCGATCACCTTAACGTAACCAGCAAGTAAAAAAGGGCTCTGGTGGTTTCCTCGCGACTCATTGCGCAGAATGAAAGTGCAAACCAGTGAGTGATAAAACAACTGTATTGGCTACTAACTCCAACGAGAATGCAAGACTTCATTGAGGCGGCGGCGACAGCAAATCGAAGCTGTATCAGGAAGCTATCCTTCGCACCAACAAAAAAAAATACTAGATTACTTGAACTCACCTTCATAAGATTTTTCTTTGTAAATTCACTGCTGCTTAGTATTTTTCTTTATATTTGTGCATTGACTGATTTGATTGTGATGTCATGTAACAGGTATATATTCTTGCTGCTTTGCAATGAAATTTTAGCTGGAAGTTAGCGCTTGTCCTCGTTGTTTCTTTAGACCGGCCATTGTTAACTTTTAGCGCTTCGGCTGTTTTAGACAAGAATACCAACAAGCCTGTTCCCGCCCCTTGCTTTAACATTGGCCGGAAATATTGCCCACGCTGCCGAAGGCTTGGTCAGAGCTTTCGCCAGCAGGACATTTCTAGCAGGTTTGGCGCAAGGCCAGCAGCATGTACCGTCGTCAAACCACGACGCCGGTACAACTTCAGCTTCCTTCGCGTCAAGCAAGGCGGCGACCACAAATGACATCTACAAGTAAACATGGTAGTCAAACAATTTTACGAGTGACTGATGCAATGCTTTACCGACTAGTCTAAAGCTGCGTATAGTAATTGTTTTCTGATTAAAACCACATTCTATATTATCTTGGACAAGGTCACGCCTAATCCTCGCAAGTTGAAAGTGTACAGAAAAAACCGGCCTGCGATACAACAACCAAATTGGTTTTTTTGTTTGTTTGTCACATGAGTGTTTTTTCACTCATGATCAACAGGATCAAAGGGCGAGGCCATGAGCTTATCATGATCAAATAAAGAAACGATAAAAGCAGGAGGGCCCTTTGTAGACATGCGCTGGGATGAATCGTGAACACATTACAGCTACAATACGAGACTGCGTGCCTTATGCTGGATTCGGTTTTTTTTTTCGGGTGGAACTTTCAAAGGCGAAAAGGGAAGAGTACCAACCTTTTACAGCGTCAGCAGCAGGATAGATCCAACGACGATATTTAAGCACGCCGCGCACAATGCACCTGCACGTTGCGCAGCCCACCAGTGGATAGTGTTGACTGGGGCTTTCTCGGCTGCGTTCAGCTTTCAGCGAGCCAATGACGAGTCGCCATGGCAGCTCAAAAAATTATTTACGCGTGGTTTTTATGAAGATCTTCGCACTTTTAACAGTGCTCTCATAGCGTATTCGCTGTTATAATATAGTTAAGTTTTTGTAAGTTAGTTAATAAGAAATGCACTGTGTGACAAATTGTATAATTGTGCCATTAGCAAGAAAGCATGTTCGGCGGATGCGGCTTGCGCCGGCTAGAGGCCTAGACGATGCATGCACAACATGGCTGACGTGCGGGTGGGGCGGCACGGCCATAGAGCTGTGAGCGCGGTAATGTGAAGTAATCCCCTGTAGTTGGTTGAAAGAGGACGTAGCATTGGCTGTGGTGTATTTATCGAGTCCCGAACGAGCCCTCACATCCTGTGAGTGACCCGAATGCGTTCAACTCAGTGCAGCAGAGTCGTTTTTCTTATTTTCTACTTGAGATATCAGCGACCTGGTGCAGGCTGCGTTTTACGAGTGACTTCCCACAACGATCAAGTTTTACAGCATTTTCTGGTTGTGGTGTAAGATGTATAATGTTAAAGTGTTATTGTATTCAGTCTCTTTTTGAAATTAATTTTAGGAATACATACGTACAATCATAACATTCATTACACTGCTAATCTGAAATTTGATTGCCCAGCTTGCATGCAATCGTACAATGTTGCAGTGGCTGAAGTGTGGGTGAATACGAAAGCATGCATGCGTACGCACACTAGTCTGTGCACAGATCAGGTTATTTTCACAAAAATGGCTATTTAAAAAGAAAACATCACATTCCTGAATACCCATAAAAAGAAAAGCTACGCAATACTGTTATCTTTATACATAAAATATCTCTGGCATCTTGATGCTAATAATTGTAGGGGTTTACCGTCCCAAAATCACACAGTAGTTAAGGGCTCCGGAAATTTTGACTACCAGGGGTCCTTTAAAATGCACCTAAATAAAAGTCCAGGAGTCTAATGCATTTCCGCCTCGATCAAAAATGCTGCCACCACGGCTGGGATTTGCTTCTGTGACCTTTGGGTTAAACTCCCTTAGGCTTCTATGTTAGTAAAACAATGTTCACAAATATTTTATGAATATCCACTTTTATTATTTAAGTAGAGGTGTCCACACAATATCCACTGAATGTCCACAAAAGACATTGGATATTCAGACCATTTGTGGACATCGTTAAATATTGATGGTTTCCTGGGTGTACAATGCTTTAGTACACTCTTAAAAAATGAAGTGACGTTCTCTCCATTTAGGAATAAACGGGGATGTCCCCATGTTTGTCTTCAAATAGAGAAACGTTGCTCCTTTTGTCACGGGGAAACACGTTCCTCCATATGAAAATTAAGATGGCTGACCCCAGGTTAGCGAAGCAAATAAGTGCGCTTAGCAAATGCATCGATTCTCGACTGATAAGGAGTACACGGCATTGACAGTTGCAAAAAAAACGATTCCGCTGAGCTTGATGTCGAGCGGAATGACTATAAAAACAAGCAGACGAACTTGTGGTGATGAAAACATCCTGAAAGATAACGACGGAGCCAGTAGGTTTCGTTCGGCCAGCGAGGCGACGTTCACTTTGAAAGACACGGATACTGCAGAGTCCTCACCCGAAGAGTGCATGCTAGGCTTGCTGCATTTATTTCTGGCAGATTCACGTAGTGTATCGACGTTATCCACGCGTTTGCGGGGCCGTAGGTCACGAATTTTGCCTCGAAACCATCGACTACATCGCAGCGAAACCATTCCGACTCAGTAGTATGGTGGCTAGAAGGGGGAGGTGACGCCAAGGGCCGGTCAAAAGCGATGCGCCGTTTCATGCCTGGCGCACGGTGGCGCTGCTTGTCGTAGTTCCCAGAGCTGAGTGGTAGAGGTCGGACGTGTTTTTGGAGAGCTCCGGAATGACAGCTACAGATAAGTGTTTTTGCATGTTTCCAGCTTGCCTCTATATGTAGCGTTATGAGAACGTAAGGCGCTAGCGTAAGGCTTGATTAGGTCTAGTACGGTGTACGGTTTTTTTTATTAGTATTTTGTACTGTGTCTTTTTTTCTCCAGCCACCACGTGGCTGAAGCCTGCGCGTAGACCGACCACGTGCATGCGCAGGTGCTGTGAAGTGTAGCGTATTTATTTATTATTGTGGTTCTTTTTGGCTTAGACCAGTGTATTTTAGTACAGTTTTCTAACACGTGGGCATCAGTAAACTGAGCTAGCCATGGTCAAAAAGACCGTAAAGTGTTCCGAGTGCGGGGTAGGGCGGAAGGTGGAAATTAGTGCGGAGGAGAAAGCAGAAGATGACGCCAAGTGTAGACAGTGCGAGTTCGAGGAGAAAATGAAAAATATGATGGCGGTCCAGAGTGGGCTCATGGAGAAAATCGCAGCGCTGGAGAATGCATTGGCCAAGGAGCGAGAGAAAACGTCAGCCATGGAAGAAAGGCTCCAGGCAGCCGAGAAGGGCCTATCGAAGGTCGTGAAAGGGAACGAAGACACAGGTGACGGCGGAAGCATTATGGCGACGACCCCCCGTGCGGGAGAGATGAAGGAAACAGGCATGACAAAGGCAGATACATTGGCCACAGGGCCCAGCTACCGGGAAGTAGTTTTGAGGGAGGGAGGGAGCAAACCAGCAGCCGTGACTCACGCTAGTCACCTAGTCAGCAGCCAGGTGCAGGTTTCAGAAGGAATGTCTGAACAGGTCATCATCGCCGGTGACTCAAATTTGGTCCGATGCGCAGCGGCAATCAAAGAAAGGGTGAAAGGCGACAAGAGAGTTGCGATAGGGACGTTCCCAGGACAAACGCTGGGGACAGTAATGAGTCAAGCGGGTGAACAACTCGCAGCTAAGGCTGGCAATCGTAACCTCGTTGTAATTGCGGGAGGGTTAAATGACGTCCTGAAAAAGGAATCGTCAGGACTAGCGACAGCCTTGGCGAGAGGGGTGGATGACATGCGCACCGTGTCCCCCCAGGTGCAAATAGTAGTATGCACAGTACCGGAAGTACCGGTGCGCAACGTCAACCTGCGAAGAGCGGTTGTCGACGCAAACAAGGAGATATGGCGGATTAGTCGAGAGAAGGGTTTCGAGGTAGTGGATTTAAACAGGGAAGTGCACAGGTGGGGTGGATTCCAAAGAGACAGGATTCATTTCGATAAGAGGCTTGGACACGAGGTGGGCTGGCGACTGGCAGGACGCGCAGTAGCTTTTTTGGGGGGCTCACGGGCCCTTCGGAGTCCGGGGTAGCTCGTAACAGGGAAAGCAACCAGGAGGACGCTTTGACAGGTAGAATTGCGAAAAACCAGAAAAAAGGTAAAAGAAAAAGGAAAAAGGCGCGTGTTGCAATTAGTTACATAAACATGCAGGGTGGCAGAAAGAAGGCAAAATGGTTAGAGATTGAGGAGCAGTTAAACAAAGAACAGATAGGCGTGTATGCGGTTACAGAAACACACCTTAGAGACTTGGAAGAGCCACCAGATATTAAAAATTATGTTTGGGAAGGGTGTAACAGGACCATATCGGAAAGGAAAGGTGGGGGTGTAGGAATGCTAATTCACCGCGGAGCCAAATGGGTTAGAGTGAAACAGACGTGTTCAGAGCACCTCTGGGTTCGGGGCACAGTAGGTGGAAAGGAAACGTGGCTAGGGGTAGCCTACTTGTGGACGGGGAATAACTGCAGAGAAAAGAATCAGGAGATAGTGGATTGCATGAGTGCGGATATTAAGGAATTTGGTAATGGGGCCGAAATCATCCTTCTAGGGGACATGAATGCCCACATACATGACCTTGACGGATATTCAGACACCAATGGGAAGTTATTACTAGATCTTTGCGAGCAACATAGTCTGGAGATAGTTAACACGGGGCCTAAATGTGACGGCCAGATCACATGGGAAGTCGGAAACAAGCAATCAAGTATTGATTATTGTCTCAAGACTGAAGGAATTTACCACAAACTGACAGAAATGAGGATAGACGAGGAAGGCATTAACAGCTTGGGTAGTGATCATAAACGAATAACATTACAAATGGGATACGAAACTGAAAATATGAGCATGGAATCAAAGTCTGGCAGCTCGTATTTAAATGACAAACAAATAATAAATATAGCCGCAAGAGTCGAGGAAGAAGTAGGCGAAATACCAGGCAAGGACTGGGAGTATAGTGAGCTGTTACATCTAATGACGAAGGAGATAGGGAAAGAGAAGAAAACTGTTTGCTGGAAAGGAAAAAGGAAGCCAAAAAGTTGGTGGAACAAGGAAATCCGGGAGGCGATCGAGAAGCGACGCGAAGCCTCACGGGAGCATAGAAAGGCAAAAAAGGAGAAGCGGCCGCAGGACGAAGTCAAAAAAATATGGGAAATATATTTAGAGAAAAAATCCCTTGTACAGAAATTGGTAGAGGCAAAAATTAAAGGTGAAAGTGAACGCTGGATGACAGAGATACACGAAAAAAAGGAGGCCGCGCCTAGGATTTTTTGGAGCCACATAAAGGCGCTAGGTAGGAAGTCTGTCACAACGCAACAACATATTCTAGATGAAGGAGGAAATCAATTGGAAGGGTACGAAGCGCTAGGTTACATCCAAAAGGTAACAGCCGATTCGTTTCAAAAGAGCGTCCAGGGGATCTCCCCGGTGAGTAAAAGTGTGGCGGAGAAAGCAACAGAGGAAGAGCTAGTACTTGATAATTTCAACTGGAAAAAGGCCGAAGGAAAAATTCCAAAGCGCACTGCCGCGGGTTTAGATGGGATTCCCGTTAGCCTCATTAACGAACTAGGACATAACACTAAAGAAGCATTGTTAAAAGCAGTAGAAAAAAGCTTAAAGGACGGACAAATACCGGACAGTTGGCGACAAAGTAGAATGAACTTAATCTATAAAGGCAAGGGAGAAAAGGACAAGATTCGCTCGTATAGACCACTAACCATTACATCGGTACTATACAGGATGGCGATGCAAGCAGTAAAAATGAAAATAGAAACATGGGCCGAACATAACGATATTTTGGGAGAACTTCAGAACGGATTTCGAGTCGACAGGCGGTTAGACGATAACCTGTTTGTTCTCACTCAGTGTATAGAAATATCCAAAATAGAGAATAGGCCCTTGTACGTGGCTTTTCTAGACATCACTGGGGCATACGACAACGTTAATCAGGAAATTTTGTGGGATATATTGAAAGGAATGGGCATGGGCGACGACTGTATACAGCTTTTGAGGGAGATATACCGAGAAAATACAGTCTGCATAGAGTGGGAAGGAATGCGTAGCAAAGAGAACGTTGAGGTTAGCAGGGGTCTGAGACAGGGATGTCCTTTGTCCCCGCTGTTATTCATGCTGTACATGGTGAGTATGGAAAAAGCGCTAGAAGGTAGCAACATTGGTTTTAATCTGTCACACAAACAGGGCGGCATGATGATTGAGCAGAAGCTTCCAGGTTTATTTTATGCGGACGATATCGTCTTATTTGCGGACAGTCGAGATGATATACAGCAGCTGGCGAATATATGCGGAAGGGAAGGTGAAGCTCTTGGACTAGGATTCAGTGTAACGAAGTGTGGATTGATGGTATTCAATGATCCCTGTGATCAGACGGTGTCCATACAAGGCCAAGAAATACCGAGGGTAAGTGAATACAAGTACCTTGGAGTATGGGTAAATGAGAGTGATAGATACATGGAGGTACAGGAAAAAGCCTCGGCAGCAAAAGGAAAGAGGAATGCGGCAATAATGAAGCACAGAGCGTTGTGGGGATACAATAGGTATGAGGTGCTTCGAGGTCTGTGGAAGGGTGTAATGGTTCCAGGGCTTACTTTTGGGAACTCAGTGGTGTGCATGAGGGCAGAGGTGCAAGCGGGAATGGATGTAAATCAAAGGACTGTGGGACGCCTCGCGTTGGGTGCTCACGGGAAGACGACAAACGAGGCTGTAAAGGGCGATATGGGGTGGGCAGGTTTTGAGGCGAGGGAAGCGCAGAGCAAAATAAGGTTCGAAGAAAGGCTAAGAAATATGAAGGAGAGTAGATGGGCAGAGAAGGTGTTCCGTTATTTGTATAGGAAGAGCGTGGACACACAGTGGAGAAAAAGAACTAGAAGACTCACTAGTAAGTATACGGCTGGTATTGTAAGCCGTATGTCAACAAAGAGCGTTAAGGGAAAAGTCAGGGAGGCGGAGAGGATTTACTGGATGGCAGCTATGGAGAAAAAACCGGCTTTGAGTAACTACCGAAAGGGCAAAAATGAAATAAGGAGGGAGGCATTTTACGATAATTCAAGGGGAAGCGCTTTACTGTTTGAAGCGAGATCGGGTTGCCTTAGAACGCGTAGTTATAAAGCAAGATTCAGTAAAGAAGAAGAACAATGCACATGCTGCGGGAAAGATAAGGAAACGGCGGAGCATGTTCTGATTGAATGTGGAGATATCCACCCAGGTGTACGTTTGGGCACGAGCCTACAGGAAGCCTTGGGTTTTAGGGACAACAATGGAAAGCTGAACACACCCGCGATTGAAATAAGTAAGAGACGGTTAGAGTATTGGTGGCAGAAAATTAGAGAGAAAGGACAAAAATAAATATTGGAAAAATAAAATATGGACAGTGTGCCGTAAATGGCAGAGAACTTAAGCTGAAAATGTACCTTTTTTTCCATTAAGATAGAATTTATCGAAGTAGAGGCATTAGGCCAACATAAAAAGAAAAAAAGGTTTCTTTTTTTTTTTTTGTCGAGCCTGGTGGCATACTTGTCACCACCCCGTTATAAAGGGGACGCTCATAGCATCCATCCATCCATCGATGCCTGCTCGGCCGCTCGCTTTACGGCTGGGCGCGCGGCGGAAGCGCAAATTAGAAGTTCGCCGCACGCGCAAGTCTAAATTTACTAAGCACGCAAGGGGCCTTAGGTGGCATATACTTCGGAACTCGTACTGAGCACGTCGAAGTGTTCTATTCCGATACGCATGACCGATGCAATCCTGAACGGCACTGATCCCTCGCTTCCGACTTCCATGCTCTACTCCACACTTCCCATTTTGCACTCGACGTTAGTTTCGATAAAATACAAGGAAGAGACCATACCCGCTGTTTGCATGAGTACACAAAGCATAAAAAACGATTTATTTTTTCCAATCCGAACAACTGACAAGAAATCAATAACTGCACGTAAACAGAAAGCGTCTGTATCTGCGACTGCAGCACATCATTTTAACTAATAAAAGAAAGACTGTTCAGTTTTTAAGTATATATTATTTTTTGCAAATTTAGAACACATTTTACTGAAAGCACAATAAAAACATGAAGTCTGCAATTGGGAAAAAAGGTAAAAGCGCTTCACTTTATTGAAAACACGCACAAATACAATAAAAACATTTGCATTTGAGTACGGCACCAATTCATCTCGACGACAAAAACAAAAGTCAGTCATGTTCATACATTTTCAACTATGGTGATCACTTTTGAACATATTTACACAACTTATACAAAGGTTGCATTGAAAGTAGAGTGAGGAAAAGCAACTAATCCACTCAATTCACAGCAGCATTCTTTTACAGCAGCAAAAACTTTGCTGCTGAAGCCAAAGCCACTTCTGAACTTGTTCAAGTAGCGCCGAAGACACGTACGTGATGGAAGAACCATGATCTTATGCTTTCTTATGTGCTCATAGAGCCGTGGACTCTTCATGCACATGACTGCACACGCCAAATCCTTTGCACGATACCAGAGAATCCGCTTCCGCAAGCAGCTCTTGCACCATTGCAGTGCCACTGACCTGTACGTTCTTCACTACCGTGGCTTGAACGGAAACTTTTGCTTGAACGCTGCACTCGTTTTCAGTAAAGAGAACGACTTTTTCTAAGGCGAGGTTACCGTTATTCATGGCACAAACTGTGAATGCTGTAGCACTGTCCGCCCCAGCGATCCTGTGCTTCGCCCAATAGGCACTTGGTGGTTCACAACTCGCGATATCAAGCGCGGTTGGAGAGTTGGAAAAGCTTCCGTCTTCATGGGAGTCGGCAGCGTTGTCGTGCACAGAGGCGCTTCCTTCACACCGCGGAATCTTTGTAGGTAGGCCCCCCGTAGACGTCCTCGTTCTTTTCTGGGGCGGTTTCTTCGATAAATACACAGGGACGTTCGGATAAACGGTGGGGATTGCATTATCCGTAAGCTTAGGTCGGTCACGAGGAATTCGCACTGTCTCACCGTTGATAGTGTAGGTGAAAAACCGCACGAGGTACTGTTCGTCGAAATGCAGCTCACAAAGAACTGAGGTTGTTTCCAGTGGTTTGTCCGCACGTGGCACTGCTCGCTGCCAGGCTTTGAAGCGTTCAGGGTCTTTGAGCACAGAAAAGAACGACACTTGCCGACCAGACTTCCTCGCAGAGACGTAGCCCGAAGAACAGCCGGGCGCGAAGCAGTGCGTCTGCGACGCTTTCCGTTTCACGCCAGAGCTCATTGTGCTTTAGATCACCGCACTCAGTACTGACTGGAAATAAGTTTGTGCGACATACTTGTCACACAAAAAGCGACGAACTCAGCCTGTAAGGCACAAAGAAACACGTGCGCGAAACGGTAAACAAACGACGGAAGAAACAGCGCCAACCCCCTCGCTTCGCTTTCGACAGGCATCGATGGATGGATGGATGCTATGAGCGTCCCCTTTATAACGGGGTGGTGACAAGTATGCCACCAGGCTCGACAAAAAAAAAAAAAAAACCTTTTTTCTTTTTTTTTTTATGTTGGCCTGATGCCTCTACTTCGATAAATTCTATCTTAATGGAAAAAAGGTAAATTTTCAGCTTAAGTTCTCTGCCATTTACGGCACACTGTCCATATTTTATTTTTCCAATATTTATTTTTGTCCTTTCTCTCTAATTTTCTGCCACCTATACTCTAACCGTCTCTTACTTATTTCAATCGCGGGTGTGTTCAGCTTTCCATTGTTGTCCCTAAAACCCAAGGCTTCCTGTATGCTCGTGCCCAAACGTACACCTGAGTGGATATCTCCACATTCAATCAGAACATGCTCCGCCGTTTCCTTATCCTTCCCCCAGCATGTGCATTGTTCTTCTTCTTTACTGAATCTTGCTTTATAACTACGCGTTCTAAGGCAACCCGATCTCGCTTCAAATAGTAAAGCGCTTCCCCTTGAATTATCGTAAAATGCCTCCCTCCTTATTTCATTTTTGCCCTTTCGGTAGTTACTCAAAGCCGGTTTTTTCTCCATAGCTGCCATCCAGTAAATCCTCTCCGCCTCCCTGACTTTTCCCTTAACGCTCTTTGTTGACATATGGCTCACAATACCAGCCGTATATTTACTAGTGAGTCTTCTAGTTCTTTTTCTCCACTGTGTGTCCACGCTCTTCCTATACAAATAACGGAACACCTTCTCTGCCCATCTACTCTCCTTCATATTTCTTAGCCTTTCTTCGAACCTTATGTCACGGGGAAACACGTTCCTCCATATGAAAATTCGCTACCTTCCCTTCTAGCCACCATATAAGTAGTGCAGTTTTGATAGATAGATGTTCAACGTTATATAATAAGTAGCTGGAGGTGGGTGAGCGCAACAGCCGTGAAGTAGATGGTAGCTGGCGCCATCTAGAGGTACTGAACGATACTAAAAAAACCTTACATGCGGCGATGTACGCTCTCATACCCACCATCATGGCTCCCTTGCGAATAGTTGGCGACTCAGCCCATTCATGCATGGATTACTCACCGACACCGGACGCCCAATATGTGCTGATGCATTGCATAATGCTACGCATGCAGACAAGGACACCTACTACACATAATACGCATGCAGAGTGAACTCAAGGAACAAGAGTACAATCAACAATTCTGTACAGCGGCACACACTTCGACGTTTTTATTCAAGCCCTACTACGAGAGCGCCCAAGCTCATATAGCAATGAATTTTGACTGACCATAGAGGCACAAGTTAGAAGTAAGATTCGGTCAACTTTTTTTTACGTTTTGAAGCCATACCACAACATGCGCTCACGTAAATTTGTTGTATCTGATGCTTAGACAAACGCAAGTTTATCAGTGGCTGCACAATGATGAACGGAATAATTACTAGAGATTATCATGTTGTCGCGAAAACAATTGCCCCAAACTAAACATAGAATGCCAAAGGCATTTCAAACACTGTGCCATCTCTTGACCGCAGCCACAGTTACTTTTTTTTTCTTCAAGCCTCCGAATACGCAAACGCTTGCCGCGCGCTTACCATTTCGGAGGTCACGTCTTTTTTTTTTATTCTTGCACTTTTTACTTGGAGAGGGCGCAGCATGCAGACCAGATTTTGTTTCAGTCATGGTAGGTGTTCTGTGGTCGCGTCGACCTCATTTAGTTGTTTCGTGTGAACCTTTGCTTATATTCGTTTTACGTGCTTACCACAAGTGTGACCGTTAGCCATGAATGGATACAGTACACTGCTAGCCCTTCCGTGACAATATTTTTGATGCGGTAAAGACCGTCTTAGGATTGTTAATGTACGTTAGAACGCGGGTCTTGCGATAGAAATAAGCGATCACCTCGTATCCGACAGTATTTTTTCGTGAGCGGTGGCAGTGGCTGTTGGCGTCGCGGCAGCTCTATTACATGAGTGGTGGAACTAGCACTACAGTGCGCAAGTTTACTATAACGTTATAGCATACTTTGCCTGCATACTTTTTTGCTTCAGATGCATCTCGCGATTTGCCTAGCGTGTCAACTTGGACTCATAATTTGTGTCCCAATACTGTTGTTAGCGCTGTGGCTGCGGTAGTTACTATTACTCTGGATTCGGAATACTCTTTTCACAAAGGTGAGTGAGTGTTAGAACTTGCCTGCTGTGCACCGCTGTTATGAAACGGTCTTTTTGTGTTGAGTTTCTCACGACAAAGGAGAATCATGTGGACGAGAAATGCATACTGCACGCGTGCATAATCCCGTCCTATCTCTCAGTGCTGGCATGGGCAATTCAAAACGCATGCAATAGAGAATTTGGTTTAACTGACAGAAGTCATTGGTTTACTTTTCAAAAAAGTGTAGTTTTAATGATGTTTAAAACGTTTCTGATGGTTGTAACCCAGTATGGCAAAGAAACGCTCGGTGAAACTTCGAAGCCTGTTTTCCTTTGTGCTTTCACCAGCCGTGGTCGCATAGCCTCCTTGGGTGTCGTGTGACTATGCTGGAGGACGCAGGTTTGACTTCCGGCCACGGCGGCCGTACTCAAATGGGGGGAAAATGCAAAGAACACCCATATGGTGGTAGTGGCACGTATAACTCGATCAATTGTATATTATCGTACTTTCACGCATGGACTGTACAGTGGTATCAGGTTTCCTAGAATGTTTAAAAATTAAGTGTGATGCTTTTTTATGCGCCTCGTTGAATTCATGAGTGCTATTGGTGCCATGCGAAACTAAAATTGCGTATGCTCACCAAGTGTATCGCCATCGAAAAAATCCATTATTTGTGTACAGTCTAAGGTATTCGATAAAGCAATACTGCTTGGGAAGCACAGTCCTTGTATTCGTGAAAAATTGGTAGTATGAAACTACTCGAGACACACACGGAAATGTGCCGAGCATCGTGTGAGTGCCTGGCAATAAAAAACGAGACGCTTTTACTGTACACCAATATAAAAAAAACGTCACTTCAGCATTCGTTGCATCAATCTTGTGTAAAAGTAATCGCTCGCGGCTGGCCGCGGCTGGCTAGGCTCGGCGTGCGCATGCGTGCGGGAAACACCTCCGCGATCAAGGAGAAACTTGAACACTGAAGGAGGAACGTTGCTTTTTTGGTCCTTGACGCGAGAGGGCGTGACGGGTAAAGCACCCTAAACGAAAAAAGTCACGGCGCCGAAGAAGAAACGGAGCCCGTTTGTACATTCTCGCTCCCCCCCCCCCCCTTTTTTTTTCTTAAAGTCAATAGTCTTTTCTAGAGTGTAGCATTCGAGGTGACATGGTCGATATGTGATTTCCATCACAGATCCAGTGTAAACAGTATTTCGAGATATTTGTGTTTCTCTACACGTTTCTGCTTCATGTCGTTAATCTGGTAGTCATAAGCCAGAGGCTTTTTCCTTCTCGTTACAGACATATATACTCTTTTTTTTTTCCGGATTCAAAGTCATTCGCCACTCTTCCCACCAATTTAGAATTTTTTTAAAAGTTGTGGTCTAAGTTATTTGATCTTGTTGAGTTTCAATAGTGCTAAAACAATACAATCATCAGTGAACAACCTAACCGGGACACTTAAAATGTTTGGTAGATCATAATTAGTAATAAAACTTGAAGAGGTAAGGTAAGATTGAAATCGTGCCATGAGCAAACTATTTTGAAACGAGTTGTCAATTTTAAATAACAATTTTGCATGGGCCATTTTGTCAAATGCTTCTGTCAAATGCATGTTATCAAATTACCTTTTATCAAATAAACACCACGTCAGATTGACGGCGCAAATTTATTGCTTCCGAACGATCATGAACAAATTCAAGTAACTTAGTTGATGTTGATGAGTCTTGGCAAAAGCCATGATGATTTGGAACCAGTATAATATGTCTATCGAGATCACCCAACTGATGTTTGTTGAGGATATGTTCCAGTAATTTTGAGCGTATGCTAATAAGCCAGATAGGACGATAAGTTTTCGCTTCTAGATGAAAACCACTTTTGTGAACACGTGTGATATTTGCGCACTTCCATGCAGTTGGAAGTGAGGCGTTGCTAACATGATGACTGGAATATTTTAGTAAGAAAATTGGACGACCACTCAGCGCAAGAACTCATTGAGCACACCATTGGGCACACCGGTTAAGCAAAATATGAAGAACCCCTTCCTCACTAATTTCGACATTATCAATAGGCTGCCAAGATGATGAGCCGAGAAGGTGAGGCAGGTTACCATTTTCCTTCGTTGAAACAGGAGCGAAAAATGTGTTAAAGCCTTCAACATGTTGCTATGTGCCTTCCTCAAGCTTTCTAGAACCTGACGGAGGATTTACAGAGCGCCAGAGTTTTGAAGGGGCTTCTTTCAAGAATTTTTTCAGTGTCACATTGCGAAATTTATCCTTGAATTTCTTAATCAGTCGTTTCAATTCTTGGCACAATACAGGTTTTGTTTGAATTTCTTTTAATTTCATTTTGATTTCTTTTAACATGAATAATTTTTTGTGTAATCTAAGGATTGATTTTATAAATGTGTTTCACTACCTCGAGCAAATAATTATCAATACACTTCGCAATGACATTTAAAAATGAGTACCATAGCTCGTCAGTGATACAAGCAGCATTGTAAAGGACCGGAAAATCATCATATGATTGATCGAGGAAGTGCAAAATGGCTAAGTCATCTGCAGCCGTGAAGTTCAATACTGTGCTAAAGGTAAGTCCAGTAGAAGTGATTGAAGACAGTGATAGGTCCTTTACAACCATTTCGTGATCAGACAGGCCCTCCACGACATCACAGCGACTAAGAAATTGCCTCAGTTGAGGTGACAGAAATACCAGTGCAAGGACCGATGATCTCGTAGTACCTATTTGGGTAAAATCAGTAACAATTTGCGTTAGCCCGTAAAAGATTACCAGTTCCAGTAATTGGTCAGTACTCGCTACTTGCTTTGTTCCCGGAGATTTTGATGGCCAGTCAATTCCAGGCAGGTTAAAGTCATTCAACAAGACAATCTTCTCATGAAGAATAAATTTTGAATCCATTAAACATCTTAGCTTATTAATTGTATCGAAAGAAGAATTTGGGGCCCTGTATATTCCTTCAACATGCACGGTTCAATTATTTAGCCTAATCATGATCTATAGCATTTATATCTCCAAGTTATTATTCATTACTTATTTATTTTATTTTTCATAGACTAGCGATAACGCCTCTTCTGGTTTGCCGGTCATTTCTTACAATTACATAGCCTGAAGGGGTCCCTTCCAAATTCATTAGATCTTCATGAAGCCACGTTTCTGTTATAAACATTAGGTCTGGCTTATGCTCCATGATCACTGCTTAAACTGCATCAGCTATATACAATATGTTCCTAACCTTCACAATAATAATCTTGAAGCACTTTATTGGTCGTGACTTGCGTCAGTCGGAGCCAGTGTGACCTGCATTAGTGATTCTGAACCGCTTATTGCTTGCTTCATTACAACCATAAATAACGTTATTTACCTTCAATTTATCGAAAAGAAGTTTAGCTTTCTTTCTCCTCTTTCTGTCTGCCACTGATGAAGTCCATAGTTGTATTCTGATTTTGACAACTCGTTTGGAGTAGTCTTCATTGATGCTGTACTGTGTGCACTTGAGTTTGTGACAGTTTGTCGAGATTTTCAGCTTCTCCTTGAAGTCTAATACTTTCAAGATGACCGTGCGATTCCTGTCAGGCGTTTTCTTTTGCAGTCAGTGAATTATCTCGATTGAGCTCAGCTTTGCATTAAGTACTTTGCCAAAAAGTTTATCACTCACCTTTCTGAGTAACACTGCCTCATTCTCAGAGTCTCCTACTTCTATTCCGCGTATAACAAGATTGTTATATCTGGAACGGTTCTCGAACTCGTCTATGCACCTAGCAAGTGCAGACAATTTAACCTCGTGCTCACCAATACCAGTTTCTATTTCCTTAATGCGTTTCTAAAGTTCAACTATCCCCTCTGATTGTTTTCCAATAGCCTGTAGTCGGGATTTCATGTCTCAATACAGGTGTCTGTGCATGTCTGATTTGCTTGTACTTTATTGACTTTCAATAAGATTTCACTCTGAGTACTAAATATTTTCTTCCGCGTTCCTTTCGTATCAGGCCCATTTGGCAGGGGCGTCATTGAGAGCTGGCTTTTCGTGCATAGCGACACCATGGACCCGAGCTAACGGGGGAGTTTCGACTCCCTCCCACGCCTAGCCGTGCGTGGCTGAGCCGTATCCGGGGAAAAGGGGCTCCTTGGGGTTGAGCCGGGTTATTGGACCTTTAAGCCCCCCCCCCCCCCCCCTGGCAGAGGCAACACACCCCTTTGACCCCGGCTTCACGTAGACGGCGCCCCTGGACTGACCCACCCAGGAGAAATCGGCAATCGCCTTTTCCTATCTCTCTCCCCTACAATTTCGTCTTTATCTCTTACTTTTAGTTTGTCCTGTCTACTTGTCCCTTCTGTTTACTTCCAATTTTCCTGGCAGTAAGGGTTAACCTTGTGCAAATAGCCTACCTTGGTCTAGGCGCATTGGGTTAAATCAGTGTTGTACGGCTGACGTCTGCAAGCTTTCGGCATGCGCAAACTTGCAGCGTCCTCTTGTTGGGCTCCGTGGTGGGTGGCCACCAATGCTGCTGAATTAGTATAAGACTGGCATGCATAGACCATTCCCCCTACACACTGATTGTACCGGTTTAAAGCGGGTATGTACAGATGACAAATTTTTTCAACCTGCCAATAGAATAATTTCCTCACTTTCACGTCATTAACTGTGAGAAAACTGGAAAGCAAGCCCGGGCCGCTTCTCTTTTCGTGGTTGCCAGGTGTCTTAGTGAAACTCTCGGGGTTGGGTACAAAGTAACTAAAATGGCTAGCGGAAACTTTCTCCTTGACATTCAGGACAAAAGAGGATTCGTAAAGCTAGACGGCCTCTCAACGTTCGCTGACGTACCAATCACCGTAACACCACACACATCAATGAACATAAGTCGAGGAGTGGTATCTGATGCAGAGCCACTTGACCTGACCGAAACTGTACTTTTGGAGGGGTGGAAGGGCCAAAATGTGACTAATGTACAGAGAACTATCATCAAAAGTGATAACAAGGAAACACCTGTGAAACACTTAATACTCACGTTTGTTTCCAGTAAACTGCGAAAAGCCATTCAAACAGGGTACACGAAGACCTCTCTTAGGCCATACATACTGATCTCTCGTGGTTGCTTCCAGTGTCACAGGCATGGCCATGGCTGCAAAAGCTATCGTGGTCGCCAGACTTGTGCACAATGTGAAGTCCAAGGCCACGTGTCTGAGAACTGCAATCAACCGCCACACTTTGTAAACTGTGAAGAAAACCATGCCACATTTCACGCTCCTGTGCATACTGAAAGAAAGAAAAAGAAATAATTACATTGAAGGTGAAGAACATTTCAGTTAAGGAAGCACCGTGAAGAGTCTCACCTATCAACTAACCTACATTAGCTGATGCGTCGCGTCAGGGGGCACCGCCGCACCAGTCCACGTCACTCCTTCTGCCCGCACATAGCGAGCCGGCGGTTGTGGCACCTGCCCCCAAGGAGGCTGTAGTCCAGACTACTCCGCCTACTTGTGAACAGAGACCGGAGAATCCTGGGTCCTCAGGTCTCAAGGCCTTGCCTCACCAGGCGAAGCCCAGATTACGAACTACCAGCCCGCACGTGCAGGCATCCAGTGCCTCCGAGGAGGCAATGGATACGTCGGTACCCTTGGTGCCGAAAAAGCGGCGTGGCTCCTTAAAGTGCGCCAAGAAAACAAAGAAAAAGAAGATAATAGGGCCTCGGGATGGCCCTGTGACTTGAATTTAAACTCCTCACCCAAACAACCACTCGGTTTTCGTACACTCAGCACTACTTTACATTCACCAAGAACACCCAAATTATACAATGGAACGTCAGGGGCCTTCTCAGAAACCTTGACGACATCCAAGAACTCTTACACGACCACTCACCAAACGTTCTGTGCGTACAATAAACACACCTCAATTCAAACACACCAAATTTCTCCGTAATTACGTAATTTCAGAAAAGACCGTGATGATGCCATGATATAATCCGGAGGTGTTGCCATTATAGTGACTCAAGAGATTGCATGCACACACTTTCAAATCCGATCATCTCTTGAGGCAGTGGCTGTTCAAGCTGGGCTTTTCAACAAACTGATCACAATTTGTAACCTTTGCGTACCTCTGAGCTCTCACATACAAATACGTGATTTCCAGTACTTAATAGACGAACTTCCAGAGCCTTATGTTCTCTTGGAGACTTGAATGCGAATAGCAGGCTATGTGGTGACTCTCGTTACGACGCATGAGGTCGACTGATTGAACAGTTGCTTCTCTCGTCGAGCGCGTATCTTCTGAATCGAAAAAACCAACCTATTATAATCTCGCTAGTAATACCTACTCCCCCATAGACCTAAGCATAGTGTCTCCATCTCTTGTGCCTCTACTTCAGTAAAACGTCATCAGGAATTCGTAAGGAAGGCACCACTTCCCTGTAGTTTTGAGCACAACTACAGAAACTGAGTATCCACCAGGGGTTCCCAAATGGCTCAGAAACATACCCGACTGGGAACACGTTTACACCATCATTCTTTTAGGTTGGAGTGCCATATGTACTTTCAGCATTGATGCTGCTGTCAACAACTTCACAACATCTTTGATTGATGCTGCAACAAAATGCATCCCACAAACGAATGGACACACAGGAAAATGACGTGTGCCGTGGTGGAACTCTGAATTCTGAAACGCGCGCAAACAGCAAAACAGAGAATGGAGGTTGCTTCGGAACACACCAATAGCCGAAAATCTTGACAGCTTTAAGAAAAAGAAAGTCTCAAGGCAGGAGAACGTGTCGGAAGGCCAGAAGAGAAAGCTGGCAGAAGTTTTTGTCAGGAATCAATCATATACACAGGAGGCTAAAGTCTGGAACGTGGTTGGTGGGGTAGAAGGAAGACAAGTACACTCACTCCATCCCGTAAACACACAGGGTGATACCTTCGAAGATCAGAACTTCCTCGGTGCACACTTCGAACGGGTGTCGAGCTTGTCACACTATACTGATGCTTTCCAAAAATACAGAAGAAGAATAGAAAAGCAGAAACCCAAACACAAATGTACTGGATACGAGGCATATAACCAAGCTTTCAGCTTAGCTAAGCTCCACCATGACTAAACTCCTGCAGTGACTCCGCCCTAGATTCTGACCATGTGGTGTATAAAACGCTAAAAAACCAACCGATCGAAGCGCAAAAGAACCTTACTTTGTATGTACAATGTTATCTGATTGTCTGGTGCTATTCCTACTTCCTAGAAAGAGGTCATTATTGTCCCCATATTGAAACAGAGCAAGGACCCTTCTTCAGTTTCGAGTTATAGCCCTATAGCACTTACTAGCTGCTAGTGCGATATTTTCGAAAAAATGATAAACTGCCCGCTTATATATTTCCTTGAAAAGAACAATTTGCTCGACCCATTTCAGTGCGGGCTTCTCTAGGGCAGATCCACCACCGAGCACCTTGTTCGTATCAAGGCACAGATCATAAACGCTTTCGTTCATAAGCAATACATTCACTCTTTGTTCCTCGATAACGAAAAGACATAGGATACAGCATGTCACTTTGAAATAATAACAGGCCTGTCCAATTTCGGCAAACGTGGCAGAACGTTTACCATAATCGAAAGTTACTTGTCAAACCGCACATTCCGCTTTCGAGTAGGCAGCGTTATTTCCCAAACATTTGTCCAAGAAACAGGCATGCCGCGAAGTGGTGTACTTAGTTCCACACTTTTTATTATATAAATGAATTCTTTGCGCTTGTCCATTGCGCAGATTATGTTTTATTGTACATATGTCGTAGACGTCCAGCTTGGCTTTAGATCTTGCAATCTGGCCATGTGTGAATGGAAGGCTCAGCTTGGTCTGAACAGTCTCCAATTGGGCAGAAGAAAACAGTTTCCGGTTGAATGCACATAAAATCACGTGTGTCTTGTTCTCCGGGAAGAGAGGCCTTCATTCTGAACCTGATATTCTGCTGCACGCGCAACCTCTTGCTCTGAATAGTGAACATAAATTCTTAGGCCGAATATTGGACACTAAGCTAAGCTTCATACCACACATCAAGCATTTAAAAACAAATGTATAAAAGCCATGAACACTCTAAAAGTGTTGTCATGCACCACGTGGGGAAGGGACAAGTAGTGTCTAGTTAATCTTTATAAAAGTCTCATATGTACCCGCCTAGACTATGGGGCAATAGCATATCAGCCGGCAACGCTTACTGCCCTTAAAATGCTTTACCCTGTTCATAATCTAGGCATCCGCCTCTCTACGGGTGCTTTTCGCACTAGCCCCGTGGAAAGCATACACGTTGAATCCAACGAATGGTCGCTCCAACTACAGAGATATTACACGTCTTTTAAATATTATCTTAAAGTGAATATGGACAAGGAACATCCTTCATATTCTAAAATAATAATTAATCACTGGCGCACGCTCGAAGCTCCGTTCTTATTGTTACTCGTCTGTAACGCCTCAACAAACAAATGCAGTGCGGTTCATGGCATAAATGTGTGGTTTTTAGGTAGTCCTAATTACTCGTGGCCTGCCGACGCATGTAAATGTAATCAAGAGCAGGAGTATAACCACGTTTTACTTTCTAATGTCTGAATAGTATATGCACATTCTACTCTCGAGAGAGGTAGAGAAGAGAGCAGCTTCACTCAATCAATTATACAGATTGGAAATTAATTTCGCTTTATGTGATTCTTTGCAAGAGTAAAAGAACACTCTGAAGAAATGCTTTTTCTGTAGCCTTTTCATTCCTGCGATATCCTCCGCAGTTTTTAGGGTGTTATGCACGACCAGTAATGTACCCTTGCCAATCCATGCGAATTTCAAACATGAACTGTACATCTACAATGAACAAAACTACTCAGTTGGAAGGTATTATACTTGCTCGTGGTCTCGGTACGCTAATAGTACCTGTTACTTGGCTAAATTATTCGATTTCTGATACCAAAATTGTCCTGCTGGAACAAAAGGAGGTGGAGTTGGCATCCTTTTCGAAAATTGCTGAAACATTATTTTGAATTCCTGATGTACCGGATGTCGAAGCTCACTTCTACGAAATATTTCACGGAAACGCTAAGTATGTTATAGGCGTTGTTGACAGGCCAATCTCCTCGGGACCCAATGATCTTTTCGAATCATATACATATGACCATTCACGTGAAACAAGAAAATCGAGTTATTTTAGCCGGGGACATTAACGCACGAAATACTGATTTGAGCTTGTTGATTGTGAAGAAGCAATTTGGCAAAGTAGGTGAAGCAGTTATAGACTTGGTATTTGCTTTCAATTAATTACAATTGAATGAGTTCATTAGTATAAAAGGCCAAACTAAATTTACCCTTCCTTTTCATTTGTGGTTCGGCTACATATTGTGTTACATGTGAAAGTCGTCCTGCCATCTCCGATCACAAATTGGCATTGCTGACACTCACCGATGTTTCTATGAATGCACATAAAACCATTTGCCTTTTCAAAACTTTTTGAGGCCCGATGGTGTTTCGTAACAGACATGTTGTCTTTTAATTTTGACGCCTTTGCAAGCAGTGATGTTAGCGCAAGAAATCTCTGGAACCACATAAAAAGTATTATTACGAAATGCAAGTACCGTTTTGTGCCAATCATTGACAAAAAGCCTAAAACAAAAACACTGGGTACTCAGTCTACACTACAGCTCAAAAGAAAGCATAAAATAATAAAAAGAAGGTATCTTCAACTGAATCAGAAAGAGCAGACATATTTCTTTTTGTGATCAAACTTCTACGTGAAACTTCGGAAGATGAGATAAACTACCTCAGTGTACAACCATCTCCCCATATTTGGATGACCGCCGAAAAATTCTGGAGATCTATTTCTCCTTCATGGCGTTCTTCCATGCCTTTTGAAATTGATGTCTTCACTATTCACAGCAGTACAAAGATCACGAACTTGTTCAATACTCATTTTCAATCTGTTTTCACAAAAGAGAACAGTTTATTTCCTAACTTAGGTTTTTCTCTTTCGCGAATTCTTGACATCGTTATTAGAAACCAGGAAATACTGAACTTGCTCTTACAAGTAAACATGAAACAATCGCGCGGTCCTGCTGGCATCAAAACAATTTAGTACAGCGGTATTCAGAGTGGATGATAAATACATGCATGTATTGTTTTCTTATTCATAACAGGAGGGCGAGCTTCCTAAAGATTAGGTAATAGCCAAAAAGATACCACTACACAAAAGCGGATGCAAATGCTGTGTTAAAAATTACCGTGCCATATTGTTGTCAACATCTTGCAAACTGGTGGAACATGTAAAACATCAACACATTCCAGAATTTCTGAAGTAACATGACTTTACACCCAAGGACAACATGACATTCGCAAAGTTGTTTTTACGCAAACTCAATTAGTAGAAACGACACATTATTTGCAGCATCTATTAACATCGGCAATCAAACCAAGCCTACCTTTCAAGACTCAAGCAATAACAAAGTGCTCTTTATATTAAGTCAGTAATTCAACACCCTAAACCATTATATGCGATGTCATCAAACATAACCGGTCTTCAGCAAATTGTTTCTTTTAATGAACATTGTTTGGGTAAAGTTTTTATCATCTGGTGTCTCACAGGGTTTGTTACTCAGACCACTTCCTTAGTTTTATAAAAGACGTCCCGTAAATTAAACTTTACGTCGAATACTACATTCTGTACAATGACGTAAAACTAGACTGATTTATTGATATGTGGTGTGTAACGTCCCAAAACCAACATATGATTATGAGAGACGCCGTAGGGGAGGGCTCCGGAAATTTCGACCACCTGGGGTTCTTTAACGTGAACCCAAATCTGAGCACACGGGCCTACAACATTTCCGCCTTCATCGGAAATGCAGTAAAACTAGACTCACTGAATGCTCCTCAATGAATCTTTCGAAAAGGTTGTGTCATGATGTGAGAGCTGGCAGATGCGTCTTAAGTTAGAAAAGCGGTTGCAATGAAAGGTACTCAAAAGAAAACGCCTCTAATTTATTATTACTGCTACAGTAACAAATATGTTCTTGAAGTAGTTCAATAGAAGTACTTAGGACTTTTGATAACGAGTGATCTCCGGTCGAATAAACACATCAACCAGGTCACAGCTCTGCACCGACGTAAATTAATTTTTCTCAGAGCACTGAAGCTATCAACATCACTGTGCGTCTCTTTGCGTATAAATGTTAAAGTCTGTCCAGGTTAGACTGTGCTGCCACTATATCTCACACGCATATACTAAAACAAATATTATTAAGGTGTAAATAACTAAAATAAAAGTAGTTAACTTTAAGTATTATTGTTATGACCGTACTTCAGTAACTGTCCTGTTGATTAGAGCTGATTTCATTTCATTTCATTTTATTTCCTTAAAGACCCCTTGCGGGGCATTACATAAGGGGTGGGTACATAAAAATTGAGCAGAAAACAATCGTTTGTCCTAAAGTGAAAGATGATTAGTGATACTGGTTGTGAAGGTAGAAGTACAAGTAATGGCAGGAATGTCGCCTGAAAGGCCATTCCAGGCAACTGCTGTGCGAGGAAAAAATGATGTTGAAAAAGTAACGGTGCGTGCACGTGGGCGTGCGACTTGAAGAGGATGATTAGCTCGTTGAAAGATGTGCGCTGGGGGAACAAAATAAGGTGGCATGCGCATCGAGCTGTGAAAAAACTTATGAAATAACGAAAGACTGGCGATACGGCGGCGGAGGGAAAGGAGGGGCAGTTGAAGTTCTGCCTTTAGTGAAGATACGCTGACGTCATGGAAGTAAGAATTATTGATAAACCTAGCGGCATGGTTTTGAATACACTCAAGGGCCTCTTCAAGATAGGCCTGTTGCGGGCTCCAGATTGGGGAAGCATATTCAAGTTTAGTTCTAACAAGGCTTTTGTAAGCTAATAATTTTACATTTCTGGGTGCATTACGTAGATGACGTCGCAAGAATCGCAATGTTTTGTTTGCCGATGATATGACTTTCGTGATATGCAAACCCCATGAAAGACCGTTGCAGAGTGTGACCCCCAAATATTTAAAAGAATTAACAGTTTCAACTGGAACATTAGTGATGGAATATGGAAAAACAAGTGGAGAACGGCGGCGGGTGAAGGATAAGGCTTTGCATTTGTGAGGGTTAAGTTCCATTAGCCAATCATCGCACCATTGTTTTACATTGTTAAGATCACTCTGTAGAGCTAATTGATCAGAAGCGTTACAAACAGTGTGGTAAATAACACAATCGTCGGCAAACATTCGGATTTTACAGGATACATGAGTTGGGAGATCGTTAATAAATATCAGGAATAAAATCGGGCCCAGAACTGACCCCTGCGGGACACCAGATGTTACCGGAAGTGAAGTAGAGGTAGCATTGTTAACAAAGACAGCTTGAGTGTCGTTACTTAAAAATTCCCGGATGCACTTTAGGACGTCGGGGTGTAGGTTTAAGCGGGAAAGTTTCAACAGAAGACGTTTATGGGGTACTTTATCGAATGCTTTCGCAAAGTCCAGGAATATGGCATCAGTCTGTACGTTAAAATCCAAGTTTATATGCAAGTCGTGCGAAAACATAGCCAGTTGAGTCTCGCACGACAAACCTTTGCGAAAGCCATGCTGCGCGGAATTGAAAAAGTTATTTGAGTCTAGGAAGTGCATAATCCGGGTGTAGATGACATGTTCGATGATTTTGCATGAAATGCTGGTTAATGAAATTGGTCGGTAATTGAGGGGTGGCTCTCTAATACCTGATTTGAATACTGGGGTGATATTTCCGTGTTTCCAATCACTAGGAAGCCCACCCGTGGAAAGAGACTGCGAGTAAAGTAGACACAAAAATTTTGCACAGATCTGTTGAGTGTTCTTTAGAAATTTCGAATTTATGTTGTCGATACCTGATGGTGAAGATAATTTAAGTTTATCAGTGATTGCCAAAACTCCGGGTTCAACAAAAAGGATTGGCGGCATGGAAGTACTGACTACGGTAGGCTGTGGCGGGGGTGGAACGTCAGTTTCTTAGCTAAGAACCGATGAGAAAGCTCTATTAAACAGGTCGGCACATTCCGAGTCAGTGGCCACGTCACCTGCTTCATTAGTGAGAGTAATAGTGCATGAGTGGTTGGGATTTATGAACTGCCGAAATTTCCTAGGGTTACCAGCAAGCAATTTCGGTAAGTGAGTGTGAAAAAAAGAATGCTTAGCGTTTCGTATTGCCGTGAGGTAAGCTTTTTCAGCAGTGTAATACTTTAACCATGCGTTTGCAATATTCTGCTGCTTGGCGGAACGAAAAAGGCGTTTTTTCTTATTTTCTAATTTTTGAGCGTTTTAGTAAACCATGGTTTTTAGGAACAGGCACGGAAACTGAGCTTAGGAATGAATTTTTTGACCAGTGTATCACATTTATCCTTAAATAACTTCCAGTTATCATGCACCGTGCGATAAAAAAAATTATCTTTGAATATTGGAAGAAAACAGTTTAATTCATCATTTATAGCAGTGTAGTTTCCTTTATCATATAGTCGTATGGTTTTTTTGGTGGTTCGTTGTTTTGGAGGAGTGATTAAAATGTCGGCTTGAATTACTTTATGGTCGCTTATTTCTGACAAGTAGGAAATAGATGTTCCACTTTCAGGAATACTGGTTAGTATTAGGTCTAATATGTTTTCACAGTCTTGGGTTACGCGGGTTGGTTTGGTGACAACTTGAGCTAGGTTGAAATTTAGCCATACATTAACAAATTCAATTGCCTCACTCTGTAGTCCTCCGTTAACAGTTAGATTAGGCCAGTCAATATTCGGGAAATTAATGTCGCCAAACAAGATAATATCGGCATTAGGGTACTTTGTTGAAAGTTCATTTAGCACCGAATTAAGCATGCCGGGAAAGTCAGGATTCCTATGTGGGGGCCTGTAGCACACGCCAATTAAAACTGATTGCGGTACAGCTTGGTATTTCATCCATAATATTTCCAAGTCCGACGAAATATTTACCAAAGTTGCGGGTAGGCCCTGGCTAACAGCAATGAGCACCCCTCCTCCCATTCTGCCGTCCCGGTTTTTACGGAAGATCTGAAAATTTGGTAAGTCAGCTAGAACTTCCTGATCGCTTACGTCACTATTACGCCATGTTTCCGTTAATAAAAGCAAGTTGCTACTGGATGATGAAACAAGATTAGAGACGATTTCGCGTTTCGAAATGAAACTGCGAATGTTGGTGAAGATTACGGAAAGAGACACGGTAGTTTGCTGTGTTGATTAGTTGATGATAACGGACGACGCAGTGATTGCTAGGTTACTTCCTTCACTGCCTGGGAGGATTCATCAAAGACGTAGCGTTTAGAACCTATGAGCAAAGTTTTGAAGCTTAACTTAAATGCTGTAGATTTTGATCTGGCAAAAGTGACAAGGTGTCTTCGTGCATGTCGGACGGCAGGGGAAAAGTCCTCACCAACGCTGTAGTTAGTGTCTTTAAATGTCTTGCCTTCCGACAAGATCGACTGTTTGACCTTAAACGAACTAAATTTTACAATTACAGGACGGACGCGGTCAGGCGAATGGCGACCAAGGCGGTGTGCGCGTTCAACTTGTGAAGGCTGTATTTCTAGTTTAAGGTTTCCAGTGATACACCGAATGACTGTTGCCTCTGAATCGGCAAAGGATTCTTTGGGATTAGAATCAGGAATACCATAAAATATCAGGTTATTTCGGCGGGAATGGTTTTCGCTGACGTCTGCACGGGATTGAAAGTTATGATAATGCCGGGTGATATCAGTGGTTAAGGTTTTTGTGTCATCTAGCTCGCTGCGCATGCTTGAAAGTTGACAGTAATGCGTTTCCAGATTAGTCAGACGCTTGCATACATCGTTCAGTGCTGCGTCTGTTGATCGCAGATGATCTTTAACAGTTTGAAGTTCCGCGATCAATTTGGTTTGTGCTACAGAAAGATTGTTCAGCTCGGTGAGTACAACATGTATGGTATCTGGAGACCCCGGGTTAGTTTCAATATCCCCTCCCAAAAGCAGTAATGAGCGCAGCACTTGAAAACATTCGCCAATAATAGCAACACAGCACTGTGGGCCCGGCAGCTGTACTAGAGAATAATTACTTGACTTTTTACGAAAGATAACCTGTGTGTTACCAACCTGCATAGTGAAGACGAACGGATTAGTAGACTGCGCTTTCGCACAGCTACCGAGCCCACAGAGCGGCGAAGACGGGTGGCACTCTTCTATAGCTGGTGACGTTGAAGTTTGCTTTGACGAGAATGGCCAGGCTGGAACGTAGATCGAGACATCAGGCGGCGGTACGATGAAGTGAAGATCGGTCGAGAGATGGCACCGGTTGTGGGAGCCATTCACAAAGGTATTGGGGGCGGGATACCGCGTTTGTCCGGTAGGCAGGAAAGCCGTCAGGAGCGAGCTCGTGAGAACGGTGAGTATCTGCATAGTGAAGACGAACGGATTAGTAGACTGCGCTTTTGCACAGCTACCGAGCCCACCAGCTACCGATAACTTGGGAGTATCCCTCCATTACAAACCGTCACACACGTCTGATTTTTTTTGCCAAATATTGATATGGTCGACGCATATTCCGTTACGCCACCAACCTCCAGGTATAGCACAAGATAACGGCATGATGGAACACTAACGCCGCATCACACACAAAATACTTCATATACATATAAATACTCTTTCTTTCCAAGGACGGTAAATGACTGAAATTCGCTCACAAGTGAACAATGTCTCAGCCTTCGCTGCAAAATTTTGCTGCGGGTTTGTGAACCTGCTTTCATGTTCATTCATTTAGACGACACGTTGTAGTCCTCAAACGCCTACGTTTGTATTCTACTTTGTTATTTACATATTTTTTATTTACTCACATTTCATATTTTGTTGTTATGTCAATATAATTGAATGGAAGAATACATCCATGCGCAAGTGTATGGACAGATGGGTAACGTTTCCTTTGTTGTCAACCCACTTGCTGTTTTCAATATCGCACGAAATATGTAAGCCGGTTGCACCTACCAGCTGTTTTATCAATTTTATTGTACCATATCATGTATTGTACAACTTCTCACCCTACAAAAATTGCAAACAAGTATAGTAGCATTTGTAATAAGCAAAGAAATAAAAAGAACATTCCTACTACGTAAACATATGCTCACTTATCCTCAACTAGTTTGAAAAACTTTATTGTATGTGTTATACTCGCGCTCGCGCCGTTGCGAAAACGCTGACCGCAGTACCGCAAAAGTGGTACTTAAGCCACATTCACTGGTTGTTTTGTAGCGCCCCTATAGAGCGCTCTGGCGGGTGGCATTGTGTTCGGCTGGTTGAAAGGGAGCGCACGCCCCACATTCGGAGGGGTTTTTCTATCGCTCTCCTCTCTCGTCGGGTGCTGTGAGCTGCTCCGAGCACTTTTGACGCGGCAGTGCGAGCGCTTCCGGTGACTTGATCACAAGCAGCGTGGTGGTTGTGGTGGCGCCAAATCAAAAATTGCGGTGTCTGGTATCTGCACAGTTTTGTCAGCGAGTCAAATAGAGCCCGTTCAAGCACTGGGCTGATACCACCTCCTTTGTAAACCTACCGGAGAAGACCAGCGGCGGAAGATACAATGGCGATGACGATGTTATAGGTCTGCGACTAGAAATTCACCCGCCTAAGTGTTCGCTTACTGACGGCTCATTTCTTCAGCGCGTCGGCCATTTATATTGAGAGAGCATGAAGATTCCGCTTGACTGAGAAAAGAATTTTACTATAAAACGAATTTTTGCTGTAGGCACGTGGTTCCCCCGTTCTGCTTCTCCGCCAGCAAAGAGTTGGACGTTAGGCTCGAGCGTTCGCACTCAGCTTCGGAGTACGAGCGATGTCGGATCCACTCACCTTTGAGTCGGAGAACAGAGAATACCAGACGAAGATACCATTATTGCTACACTTTGAGTGCTCTAGAATATAAATCTGCAAGTCTCACTTTCAACATAGTGTATCCTCAAAGTAAGCAGCACTGGCAGAACGCACAGAACGAGCACAGAGCGCAGGCACATTTCAAACAACGAAACAGAGCCTTCTAAACCCTACCGATCGAGAAGCGATGAGCACCATATGCACACAAACGGGAGAGCTAGCGCATCAGTTGACGTGGTACTACATGCAAGAGATCACTCTTCCGCGCTCAGCACCCACTGCGCACGCGCGGTGGTCCAGCCAGGCGAGGTCACCTAGGCGACTAGGCGGCGCTGGCACTCCGGCTAGATTCGGCTCAAAGTTTGCTCCGGCCGGTGACGGGTTGCGCGGCCGCAGCTTCCTTAGTGGCAGTGTTTAAGTGCATTATACTTTTAGATGCGAAGCATCTTATGATCGAGTTCAGTGTACGGTGCTACCACCCCTAATGCAGAAGGGTTTTTGAAGGGCCCTTTGATACATAATACTAAGAAAGAACAGCACAAAAAATGGAACGAAGAAAGACTGAACACACGACACAAGCACTGACGAACAACTGTGGGTAAATTTATTACACCTGGAAAGTTATAGCTGAAAAAAAACAAATACCATCACGTGCACATAAGAGTGAAAGGCAAAAAGGAATCGGCCACGAGTCGAAAAGTACAAGTTAACTACTTAACAACACCTTTTATCCTGGAGGGTGAGTGAAGGCTCACGGACGCACATGTTCCCTTTCGTATTGATTAAATAAGCCTGGTTAATTTCACGCTCTGTCTTGTTACGATAACTTGGGAGTATCTTGCATTCATGAAAAAGCGAGATGCAGCCGAACAAGGCTCCCAAGACCTGAGACTATTTGCGTGCTCTCTCAGGTGGTTGTTCAAAGAGAAACCAGTGTGTCCAGTATAGGACAGACCACAAGACAACCGAATGTGGTGCACTACGTTGCTCACACACTCAAAGTACTGCGTCCTGTGTTTCTTTACTTATGCATGCTCCTTGGGAATGTCATCGATCGCTTTCTTGCAAAGGTGACACAACTAACGAGGAGCCGAGAAAACGATTCTTGCGCCTGCCTAGCCAACAATCTTTTTGAGTACATGGCTCTCAACATGTACGAAAGGGATGACAGAAATTTTCTGTCTTTCCGGCGTTGGGCGTGTCATGGAGGCACGTTTCGAGAGCTTGTTCAGTAGAAATGTTGCCAATGCACTGAGAAGTTCACTCGGGTAGCCAGCACGTTTCGGTCGCTCGACCTGGGCGCTAAAGGTTCCTTGCACTTGGTGAGGACAGGACCTCTTCAGAGCACTCTTGAGAACACCTAGGGCAACTCTACGCTTCACAAGCTTAGTATTCGCTGAATTCAACAGACGAAGGCTCTTCTGTGACCTAGGCGCATACTCCCGGTAGGTGTGCAGTCCACCAAAAGGCAGCACCAGGTCTAAAAACCTTAAGCAACCATCACTGGGGATTTCCGTGGTTAATGTGAGTGCGTGAAGAATGGCCGCAAATATATGGCGTGCTTGCAGCAATTATCGGTTTTAAACTTTTATTGTGCATGAAAAACAAATTGGGCCAGTATTTATAAACCAGTATTGTCCTAATCTTTCGCCCTGCTACCAATTTCGTGCCGTTATAACGAGTACAGAGAGTAAAGGAAGTTGAAGAAAACGTGAGGTAAGGCCGAGGTTGGTGAATACGGGCCTTAGATACTGAGTTATAGCAGGAATCCATGTTCACGCGAGGTTTTGGAAGCGTTTTTCATTAACAAGAGAAGTGACAGCTGTGTAAGTCAGGCCACGATAGCGCTCTACGGTGAAAAAGCGCCCTTTTTGATCAATAAAGTGCGTTAGCACGTTATATACATTAGCACGTTTGCGCAGCTATGTTTGGCTTTCCTGTTTAACCGATGATCTACCGTCAATCAAACAGTTGGTAGTGTGCGCTAATTACGTTTAGTGTTCCTTCTTTGTGGTGCCTTTTCTTTATTAGAGCAATTTTTTCCAGTAAAATAATGAACCAACTAGCCCCTCAAGAAGTCTTATCACGCTCGGCTTTCACGCGTTAGGCTTTGGCTGATTAGAGCGGTATTAAGCGGCAGCAGTGCAGTCGGGTGAAGAATGTTTGGTGGTTGACCGTTTTAATATCTCTCCTGGAATTTCGTGGGAAACTTCGATAGAATCCCACATAGCCGAGAATGTTGGCGCTCTACACCATAGGATGCCTCCTACATCACCATACTCTGACGTCTTGGCTGTCGGCCTAAGTTGCCTTTCAGGGTCATAGTGCGCGAGCTTAGGTGGTTGTGCCAATAGTGTTTTCACTTTGTTAAATACTTTTCGATCAATGTCGTCGCAGTTTTACGCTACCTTTTTCTGCATAAGCCTGTGCAATGGTTGAGAAATCGCAGCTAACTGGGGCAGAGACTTGGTGCAACGGTCAGCAACGCCTAACAAAGATGAAAGCTGCTTCTTCGATTTCAGCTCTGGGGCCTGGTCAAGATCGTCAGCTTCATCTAACAATGGGGAAATTTCTCTAACGCTGATTTTCTGGCCAAGATAGTGATGTTTGCTTTTGAAAAAAGAACACTTCTATTTTTCGACCTGTACACCTCTGTTTTGACGGCTCTTTAGCACCGCTTCCAAATTGGCAAAATAATCCTGTGTTGTTTTCCCAGTTACCTAAGTATTGTGTAGGTAGCAGAAAACACCCTTGAGACGCTTCAAGATAGTATTCACTATGTTTTGAAAAATCTCAGGCATGGAAGCGATTACAAAAGGTAATCTGTTGACAATGAATAATCCCTTATGCGAAGTCAAAGTTAGGTATTGCTTTAAAGTACCAGAAATCACCACTTGTTGGTAAGCGCGGTTCAGGTCGATCCTCGAAAAAAAAATGTGTGCCTTCGGATAAAGCCGTGAACAAGTCATCGAGCTTCGACAGCGGATAATGAGTGACTTCAAGACTCGGATTCACTGTCACCACAGAGGCGCATGTGGCCATCTTTCTTGATAACAGGTACCGCTTGTGTAGCGTAATCTGGTGTGGCAATGGCTGTTATGATGCCCTTTTTTATCTTGTAAAGCTCAGCCTCAACCGCTTTATGCAGTGCGAACGGCACGTTTCTTGCTTTGAGAATTTTCGGTGCCTTATTAGGCTTGAAATACAGCTCGGCCTTTTCTTCAGTAGTCATGCTTAGCTCATCATAAAGAAAAATCGATGATTGATTGATTTGTGGGGTTTAACGTCCCAAAACTACGAATTGGTTATGAGAGACACCGTAGCGGAGGGCTCCGTAAATTTCTACCACCTGGGGTTCTATAACGTGGACCCAAACTGAGCACATGGGCGTACAACATTTCGGCCTCCATCGGAAATGCAGCCGCCGCCGCCGGGATTCTATCCCGTGACCTGCGGATCAGCATCATTAGAAAAAGTCGCACTTCATGATCAAAACGTGTAGCCTTTCTTATTACGGACAAGAAATGGGCCCTCGGACCTTGAATGTTACAAATTTTGCTCTACTCCAAGCAGATTGCGTGAAGCCCTTCTCGACCAGTAAGTCATGGTCCTTCCGGGTTGGTGACATATAGCCGTAAGCTCGGCGTGTTGATGCCATGCTGCACCTTGACCTGTAGTTTACCTTTTGGTATCACCAAGGCTCCTGTGTAGGTCCGCAGCTTTACTTTTGTGTGCTCGAGTCTGGTTGACGAAAGAACTTGATGGTACTGTTTTATAGGCATGACTGACAGCGGCACCTGTGTCTAACTGAATTGATACAACCACATATTTATTTTCATCAGTAACATGATACGATGAATACTGGGCACAACCTTTACGGTTACCACTTCTGAGTGAAATACTACCTCTAAAAGTTTTCAGGGGTATTGATGGGTGTTTTCCGCACAACGTGTTGAAAGCGCTGTGGCAGATTCCTTGAAGCCCTCTTTCGTTGCGCTTATAACAATTGTCGTTTAGGCAGGGACACACTTTGCCGAAACGTTTTGGCCTCCCGCACAGAAAAATGCCCACGATTGTACACTCGAATCCACCTCTAGTTTACGCATGGCGATGACTGCCGGCACGCCCGTCCGGGATTTAACAGTGATTTTCTTTGCCACCTCCATAACCAGAGCGCGCTCTACCATGCTCTGAAACGGGAGCTTGTTCTCCTCCGTCAACAACATTCGCTGCAGATCCTTTCTTAATGAGTCTCACGAGAAGCGATCCCTCAGAGATTTATCTAACGAGCTTCCAAAATCACAGGTTCATGATATATTCCGTAAAGTGGCAACGTAATCTGAAATTGACTGACCATCGACTTGATGCCCCTTATGGAACTTAGCTCGCTCACTGCTGACCGAAGGTTTCTGTGACAGATGGTCCCGCAGGGTATTCTTTAGTACCTCGAAGCTTTTTGTTGAAGGAAGCTCTTGGGTGACCAGTGATTTCAGAAGATTGTATTTTCTCGGACCGATGGGGCTCAGGAATTCACGTGCTCTGTCATCTTCGGGAACTCGGTTGCCGATTATACATGACGTTAGCCGCTGTTAGTACAATGTCCAGTCATTCTCGGAAACTTCAGATGGTTTAATCTGGCCCTGTTCAGCAGTTAATTGCATCAACTTGCATTGGTTTTCATGATATTAGTCACCTATTAAAGAAAGCCGTCTAAGTTCAGGGAGTTGTCGTGATGCAGCACGACATGAAGGGTAGCGCAAGAGGGCATCGGTGCGCTCGTTAGCCACCGCTCCGTTGACAGAGGAGAGAAATGAGTCGTCTCCTTGAGTGGTCGCCATTATTTGGCCCACTTCTCAATGCACGCACTGCAAGCGAGCGGCTTCGCAGCCTTTTTCTCTTGTGTAAAGACAAATTTTGCTGGCATTGCCTTCGCAAACGCATAATCATTCACGAATATTGCTAGTTATAGGTTTGTAGACACCAAGCCAACGAATGTTCTGCGCTTGAAAGTGTTGCAGAACATATCAACCCTGACTGGCGGCCACTCGGCTGCTGGCTTCGGCTGAGTGGTGCGAAGCTGCAGGTATTACTATTCACTTTTATACTTTCCGGGGGTGCCGCCGATGTGGTCTAGTGACTAAGGTAATCGGCTCCTGACCCAAAGGTCGCGGGATCGAATCCCGGCTGCAGCGGGCGCATTTTCGGTGGATACGAAAATGTTGTAGGCCCATGTGCTCAGATTTAGGTGCACGATAAAGAACCCCAGGTGGTCGAAATATCTGGTGTCCTCCACTATGGCGTCTCTCGTAATCGTATGGATGTTTTGGGACGTTAAGCGCCACATATCAATCAAATCAATTACTTTTTAGGCGGATATGTTCATGTGATTTTATGCCAAGAAAGGTTAGCTTTCTAGCCCTGCCGCGGTAGTCTAGTGGCTAAGGTAATCGGCTGCTGACCCACAGGTCGCGGGATCAAATCCCGGCCAGGGCGGCTGTATTTCCGATGGATGCGGAAATATTGTAGGCCCATGTGCTCAGATATGGGTGCAGGTCAAGGAACACCAGGTGGTCGAAATTTCCGGAGCCTTTCACTACTGCATCTATCATAATCTTATGGTGGTTTTGGGGCTTTAAACCCCAGATATCAATCAATCAGGTTAGCTTTTTAGGGCAAGTTAGAAATGCGGAACACGGTGGAGTTAGCAAATTCCTGTCCCATTCCTAATTGCCGATTTGGTCTGGGAGGTTCCTAATTTTTTCTGCTAACTACACCAATGAAAAGGTGTCAATTCATGGACTGTCGAAAGGGAAAGCGGTTGAATAACGCACCTATCATTAGGACAAAAAATATGTGCCTGCATAAACGTCTGACATTATTCCAGCTCGCATTCTCGTAGTTTACTACACAGTATTTAGATTCGCACTATAATATACTCGTCGTTCTTAATATAAGCGTGCAACACATCTATTGAAGCAAATGAATAAGCAAAACATGAAGAAATCACAGCATACCCACGGAGTGAACGATGATAACTTGGCTGAAGGGTCTGTCTGTCTGTCTGTCTGTCTGTCTGTCTGTCTGTCTGTCTGTCTGTCTCTGTATGTGCTGGAAACGCCGGAGATAGGCGGGACCACCTAGACTTTAAAGAGCTTCGTCCCTAAAATGCGAAGACGGCGTCCACAGAATCTCCGCGCGGTGGTTTAGTGGCTAAGGTACTCGACTGCTGATCCACAGGTCGTGGGATCGAATCCTGTTTGCTGTGGCTGCATTTTTGATGAAGTCTAAAATGGTGTAAACCCGTGTGCTTAGATTTGTGTGCACGTTAAAGAGTCCCGCATAGTCGAAATTTCCGGAGCCCTCTATTACAGCGTCTCTCATAATATTACGGTGGTTTTTGGACATTAAACTCATCAGCGCCCACAGATTGGACAGTGATAATAAATATTAAGTGGTAATAAACTAAAATGGCATATATCGGAGCACAAAATTTCTGTCCCATTCCTAATTGCCAGTTCGGTCTTGGAGGTTCTGATTTTTTACCTGCTAACTCTATTATTAGCTAACAGGTGCACATGCACCGATGACATTCCACCCCGCATTAAGTCAGCTTAGACACAACTATGCATAGACAAATTAGGTTTTTTACAGCTGTGGGTAAGCAATCGTGTCAGTTTATCGTCGCATTAGGTCGTTTTTAAGCATTCTCAGAACCTTACGTGGTTGCGCGAACCAATATGGAAAACGTCTGTACGTTTAGTGCGTTGGCCGCTGAATCGCCCTCTCTTCATTGGTGCCGCGAGATACAATGAAAAAAAATCATCCAATAAAAAAATGTCACTGCTTTCGATTAGAATAAATCATAAGTACCACGCATGTCTGAACGCACTTGCATGCATCTCTACGCGTGAAATGTGAAAGAAAAATTGATGTATATTAGTGCATATATTGAGTAAGTGTGAATATATGACTGAGGGGAGGTATACGGCATGCGGGTTATTGTGGACCGATACATGCATTCAAAAAGGGTTATCAGGGGCATTGTGAGCATGAACACAAAACTTTCTATTTGTAGTTCCTGCTCCGCAAAAAAAGAACACAACTCGCAGTGAATTGTTCCAGTTAATTATATACGCGACAATTTTATACTCACACCTTCATAGATAAAGCAAAACAGAGTGAGATGTCCATGACAGCCGAAGTACTATTTCCAAGCACACCCCGAAAAGAACACCACATTTATGAGAACGATTCAAATGCTATGAGACCACTTGGGGTTGAAAGTTCACTCAACGTTCCAAAACTTATAACTGTCTGATCTGTGACGGTGTTACTAGTAATAAACCTGAGTTTCAAAAATGTTACCTCAAGAACCCGACGTGGCAGAGGAAAGTCACAAGAAACCGCAAAAAAAGCTTGCAATATTCACGCAGCATACACAAGAAGCATTCGTCGGCTGCCACTTGTCACTCTTCATTCTCACTGTCAAGAAAATTTCTTTTTTAGGATCGCTTTGGAAAGAAAACACCTTCTATTAGTTTTTAAAATAGTTTGTGCACTGTGTGGCACGCAGCATGCAGTCATCTTGCGGGATATTCGATGAACCAGAGGTCCTACAAGGCGGCAGGTGCCGCTTAGACATTTAAAAAAGCACGGCGTGGGCGAAAATATTGCGGACGTGTACAACGAGGTAGCGTCGACCCTTTCAAAAAATGACCGCACTCTTAATGGGGGCGCGCTCATCGAGGCTTTTATATATCACTCCTCGTGTATTTTGTGCTTACCCGTGACGATGCAATAGACGTGTTACCCACTGCAGTATTATACGTCTGTCAGATTTCTTCCTCCGGGCTCTTTCTTTGTGGCTCGAAGCAATGCCGCCGCTGCATAACAGCGCTTTAATAGTCGGCGCATGAAGTAGCATTGCAGGAACGCGTTCCCAATGATGGCCCGCATAGCGGCACGAATGGCGACATGCTATCTCAAAACATGCTATCTTTTACAGAGCCAGCATGACAGTTAACACTATGAACACAAGGAATGGTAGACGCCGCCCCTCAGATTTGTACACAACAGAGCAAAAAATTATTTCATATTGTTAAGAGAGGGCACAAAGGGAAACGAGGTTATAGTTAATATATATTTACGCGACACCTCGCGTAAGCCGACATGGCAAGCGAGAGCGTGCCCCACATCCAAGAATCACATCGTCTTTCTCGCTGTGCCTCTTGCTTCTTTAGCGTATGTAGTCTTGTAACATGACCCCCGGGTGAAGAAGCACCAGCTCGGTGCTTTCTATGGTGTTGCGGAGCGGTAGAGCTTAAGGCGGGAGTCATGAACAATGTCTGTTGACAGTGGAGCGGAGGGATACGATGACTTCAGCGGAGCTATCTCGTAGTTAACATTGGTCTCCTGGTGCAAGACAAAGTAGCGTCTTGAGTACCAGGAAAGCAGTTTTCAGAGAGACCAAAATGCTGAGTTGGTGTCCACAACAACACAAGAGAACCCGGGGCAAAGTAAACATCACGATGATGTGCATCGTAACGTTGCTTCTGTTGCTTTTGCGATACGAAGAGGTGCTTCCAAGCGACTTGTCGTGCTTTGACGGCTCTGGTGATAGTGCCGTGGGCGTATTCAGTCGGTGAATTGACCGCTGTCGGAAAGATGGTGTCGAAAGGTAGAGTTGGGTTGCGGCCAAGTAAGAGATAGAATGGCGAAAACCCAGCGGTATTGAGGAATCATCAGCGATGCCCTTCAGTACGTGCGCTACCTTGTCGGCTTCGATCATAGTGGTATTCACATTTCGGCAGAGGGTCAAGACATCTTGAATATAAGCCATGTAAGACTCCATGGATGTCTGGACACGGGTACCAAGTTCTTTCTTAGTAGCCTGCTTGCATCCGGCAGACAGACCGAACAACTCGTTCAACTGTGTAATACAGACGTCCAAGCTGGTGAGCTCATCCACGTTGTTGTTGAACCACGCCTTGGCCGTTCTTTTCAAGTAAAAGAAAAGGTTTGCCAGCATAACGGTTGGGTTCCAACTGTGATTTCCACTCACGACTTCCTAGAGTTGAAGCCGCTCATCGGCGTCCTTACTGTCAGTGTGTGGAAAGTTGCCAGGATCGTGGGGGGGGGGGGCAGAGTGAGGTGGCGGCCGTTGGTGTGTTGGGCATGGCTGTTCACACAGTATCCTTATCGGTAGACATGTTGGAAGCGGCCACTTGGTGCCTGCTGCGAAGCTTCGTCGTGCGTTGCTAACCAGTAGCTTCCACCAATTTGTTACGGGAGGGCACACAGGGAAACTAGGTGATAGGTAAGATACAATTACACCACTCCAAGGGTAAGCTGAGAAGGCAATGGAAAGCGTGCCACACACCCCAAAATCACGTAGTCTTTCTCGCTGTCTCTCTTGCTTCTTCAGCGTGATGTAGTCTTGTAACAAAATGATTTATGTCGTGAGGCACTAAATGATGGGCTCTCTCCCCCATGACCACAAAGCACTCGCGAAGGCCGGGCGATGGGCGAGAGGACGAAAGGACTTGAGGAGAGGCTGATGAATGGCTCGACCGGGTGCATTTAGCTCGCATCGCTGGCTGAAGCCATCACGGAAGCTTCGATTTCTCACTTTCGTTGTACACCGAAAAAGTGAACAGGCGTGTATTCCCATTTGAAATATATACAAATCGAACACAATCGTCAACAGGCCATTTTAGGTTGTGTAAAGAAACAGTTCAATGAGCAGGAAGGAGAGATGAATGCAGAATGCAACTGCAAAGGGAAAATCTCCGGGGCCATCCGTGCTAAATAAAGCGAGCTGATTATTGAAGCTAACTCTATGGCAAAATCTGTGAAGCTCTCTGCGTGAGTACGCCAGCCGTAGTGTTATCTGAAGAAGAGCTTGATTTTTTTGGCCCTTGGCAGTGACGTACTGATATAGAATTGGTATTTTGACAATCTGCTTAAAGCTACGATTTCTGTCACGTGTGCTGCACCACACGTGTCAGGTCTTTAGTGCGGTACACGTGTTCAACCAGGTGAGCTATAAACTGTGCTTTAGGGTCTTGTAATAAACAAAAATGTTGGAGGTTTAGCTCTCTCCAAGTCGTCTGTATTTTCTTTCTCCTCTGTATCCTTTTTTCTTGACGCTTGAACAAAGCTGCGTTATCACCTTACGATTTCATCATGCACCAATTCGCCCAATATGCAGCACCTTTAAATCTCACGTTCCATAAATTTGCGTAAAATGCCAGTGTAAGATACTGGTCTATATTTTCCAACTCTGCTTCTCGTCACTCTTTATGAATTCGCACAAAACGGACTAGTTTACACGTCCCAGGATCGATGCTGTCGTTCATATAATTCTATGCCCCACCATGGTGGTCTAGTGGCAAAGGAACTCAGCTGCTGACCCGCTGACCACGGGGTAGCGGCTGCATTTTCTATCGAGGCGGAATTGCTGTAGGGCCGTGAGCTCAGATTGGGGTGCACGTTAAAGAACCTCAGGTGGTTGAAATTTCCGAAACCGTTGAGTATCTCTTAATAACATCGTGATTTTGGGACGTTAAACTCCACATATCAATCAGTAAACTTACTTTATAATGAGCCAAAAAACCTCACAGGGTGCCCCATCAGTTATTCCTCCTTTTATACCGAACAATTTGTTTCAACAAACAACACCAAGAAATCTGTTTTGCATAATGAAATGATAAAGTGGGAAAGTAACGTTGTCAGAAACAAATTATGAATCTTTGTATATGAATAATGAGTAGTGGCTCCCCAGAGCAACATTGGGCTCCTAAGGTACTGCTTCACATAGAGTGCCTTCCAGCAGTAGTGGCCTGGATTAAGTTGTACATGGACTGTTCACCATCCAAGATTGAAATTCCAATGTTCACATCCTAAAATTTTGGCTTACACCCACACTGGGGGACTGGCCATGAGTCCGGTAATCTAAAAAAACATTTCAAAGCCAATAACAAGAGCACATCTTCTCGTTTTGTATAATAAAGGTGATTTGGTTAGAGGAAATATTGTAAAATTAAAAGTAATCGAATTATGCAGAGACTTTTACAAAAAAAAGCCTGTTTCTTTTCCTACAATGGACAGATTGGCATGCTTGTTCTGGAAGTGACGCAAACGAGGAAGAAGAGGATGAAAGGAGCGTGAGGCAGTTCTTGAAGATGATAGTTTTCTTTCTCTCCCACACTAAATACATCAAATATACAAGCTTCACACACTGAAAATTACTACACTCACATCTTTCCATGAGTGCTTGCAATCCCATATATTACCAATGTTGCTCATCAGGAACAACCCATTTGGTATCAAGATTTCTGTGAAGTAATTTGCGACAACTAATCAACGCCTTCATAAATTTCCTACAGTGCCTTCTGAGCCATTTTAGGTATAGCATATGTGACAGGAGCTGCTTGTTTTACTGCTGTCGAATAAATTTTCTTCCGTGTGCGAAGCTTCGTTTATCACATGTCTGATGCTGGAACAAAACACGGCGAAAACGCGAAGTATTTTTATTTACATATAGTTTGAAACCCCAAGGCACTCGGTGGTGTTTCTGTCTTGCCAAATATAGTGGCAGAAAGGACGCTCAGCATGATGTGTTAGCTGAAAAACATTTTTGGGGGGTTGTTGCTCCTGAGCAACAGCGAGTATCAAATAGTTAAGAATTGACGGCGGGACATGGTCTGCACCAATTGCATTGGTATACTTCAAGCCTTGCAATAATCTCTCCACTTTCGTTGCCCTAAACGCAACCTCAGACATTTTGTCGACTTGTACAGACACATCAAAAGTTCTAACTACACAAGTTTTTTTTAAAGATGAGATCAAAATACTGCTGCTGCTGATGATGATGTTTGATGTTTTGGGGCGCAAGGGCCATTTCACGCCCAAAGAGCGCCAGTTCATCTTATTAAGATATGGACAATGATTGTGATAAGCGGCTGTATAAGGGCCATAAAATTCCTCGCGGTAAGGCGGTTAAAAACATACAAGTGATGAAATCATGACCATGCTGTGAAACGTGTGCGTGGTGTGAATAGATTACAAAAGTTGGTGATAAGAAAAACGATGATGGACATGTATGGCATTAGCACACGTGCCTCACTCGTTCATACCCTTGCGTCCATGGGTCGTGAGGCAAATGCTTTGTTGTGTAGCCACCGCACCGAAAACCTCTCTGGAGAGGTCGTGCTACGGATTGCCCGAGTATAGGATATGAAAACTACAATTTTTTTTAAATGCTAACAATGATTTATGACTAAAAAGTGGTTCCCTACCGACGAACATTGCCGGGTGTAAAGGTATATGTTGTCGATAGGGTAATGGAAAGTGTTGTTTTCTTAGAGTTTCCAACTCTTTGCACTGAATTAAAATGTGAAGAACGTTAGTACTTCACCATATCTTTCACACAATGGTGGATCGCCACCGGACAAAAGATATGAGTGTGTCGTGTACGTGTGTCTTATCCTGAGTCTCGTTATTATTACCTCTGTATGACGTGAATTTGATACTGGTGGCCAATGGCCAAGGTGTGGCTTAATAATGTGTAGTTTGTTTTGTGTGTGTCTATCCCACATGCTCTGCCAATAGTCCCTGAGCTTTCGTTTGAGAGACGGCTTAAGATCAGGGGCCGGGATTGATATGGGTGTAGTGGCAGTGCTTTCGTGGATGGATGCAGCAAGCTGATCCGCCATCACGTTGCCTTGGGTCTCACGGTGCCCTGGCACCCAGCACACTACAACATGTTGTTTGAGTGTGTAGAGTGTGCATAAAATAGAGTAAAGTGAGACGAGGACAGGGTTTTTTTGTTTTTTAAGATCGTGCAGAGCCGATACCACACTAAGGGAGTCCCTATAAATTACTGCTTTTTGTATTTGTGATTGTTTAATGTGTTAGCCGCCACAAGTATTGTGTAAGCTTCCGCTGTGAATATACTTGTGCCTGGAAGTAGAGGGCCAGCATCCGAAAAGGATGGGCCGACAGCAGCGTAGGACACAGAGGAGTTAGACTTGAGGGCATCTGTAAAGAACTCAGGACGTGTGTATTTGTGTTGAAGTTCCAGGAAGTAGTTTCGAATATGGGTTATAGGCGCATGTTTTGTAACTTCTAGGAAAGACACATCGCAGTCTATCTTCTGCCACTGCCACGATGGCGGGTATACTACAGGGGTCATTAAACTATGTTCAAGTGAAACTCCAGTTTTCTCAGCTAGACCCTTCAAGTGAACTGAGAAGGGCTGCCTCACCGAATGCCTGTTTTGAAACAGAATGGAGCTCGACAATTCATTAATAGTGGAATATGAGGGGTGCTTCTTGTCTGCTTTCACCTTAAGAAAATACACAAAGGACATGTAAGTTTTTTGTAGATGAAGCAGCCATTCATTTGACTCAACTTAAATGCTTTCTACAGGGCTGGTGCGAAAAGCACCCGTAGAAAGGCTGATGCCCAAATGGTGCACGGGATCCAGCATCTTCAAAGCACTTTGAGTCGCAGACTGATAAACAACGGCCCCATAATTTAAGCGGGTGCGAATGAGGCTTCTATACAGGTTCATGAGACATTGCCTATCACTACCCCACGTAGTACGTGACAACACTTTTATAACATTCATGGCTTTTAAACATTTTGTTTTTAAATACTTGATGTGTGGTACGAAGTTCAACTTCTTGTCCTAGATTAAACCTAAGAATTTATGCTCCGCATTGACAGACAGACGTTGACTGTTCAGTTCAATGTCAGGTTCTGAGTGCATGACTCTCTTTCGGGAGAACAAGACACACGTGCTTTTTTCTGGGTTCAGCGGGAATCCGTTTTCCTCTGCCCATTCGGAGACTTTGTTTAAACCTAACTGAACCTGCCGCTCACACATTGCTAGGTTGCATGACTTAAAGCCAAGCTGGACGTCATCGAAATATGTACAGTAGAACATGTTGCGGGGGGTGGACAGGTGTAACGAATTCATTTTGATAATAAAAAATGTACAGCTAAGTACACCACCTTGCGGTACTCCCTTTTTTTGGACAAAACTTTGGGAGAGAATACTGCCCACACAGACACGGAATGTCCGATTGAACAAGTAACTCTCGATTATGGAAAGCATTCTACCGCGCACACCCAGGTGAGACAAGTCTCATAATATGCCAAAACGCCATGTTGTGTCGTAAGCCTTCTCGATATCGAGAAGCACTGAGAGGAAGTATTGTTTGTGGACGAAAGCGTCTCGGATCTGTGCCTCGATACGCACCAGATGGTTGGTGGTGAATCTACCCTTTCGAAACCCCCACTGGAACTGTTCGAGCAGATGGGTGTTTCAAGGAAATGTGAAAGTCGTCGGTTTATCATTTTTTCAAGAAGTTTACAAAGGCAGCTTGTAAGTGCAATGGGCCTATAACTCAAAACTGAGGAAGGGTCCTTGCCCTGTTTCAAAATCGGAAGAATAATAGCCTCTTTCCAGGAAGCAGGGGTGGTGCCAAAGAGCCAGATAGCATTGCATAGCGAGAGTGAAGTTTTTCGCGTTTTGAGCAGCAGGTTTATCAACATTTTATACGTGACACGGTCGTAGCCTGGGGCAGAACAACTGCAGTAGTTTAGTGATGTTTGTAGCTCAGCTAAGTTGAAAGGTTGGTTATATGCATCGTAATTTGCGCACTTGTATTCTAGTTTCTGCTTTTCTTTTTTTGCTTTGTATCTTTGGAAAGCTTTGGTGTAGTGTGACGAGCTAGACACCTGCTCGTAGTGTGCACCGAGGAAGTTCGCCTGATCTTCCAGGCTGTCACCCTGTGTGTTTACGAGTGGGAGTGTGTGTACTTGTCTTCCTGCCACGCTGCCAACCATGTTCCAGACTTTAGCCTCTTGTGTATATGAACTTATCCCTGATAGAAACTTGTGCCAGCTTCTCTGCTGGCCTGCCGACGCATTCTCCTGCCTTGAGACTTTCTTTTCTTAAAGCTGTCAAGATTTTCGGCTGTCGGTGAATTCCAAAACAACCTCCATGCCCTGTTCTGATTCTTTCGGGCATTCCGACACTCAGTGTTCCACTATGGGATGCGTTGCTTGCCCGGCATACCAGATGTTTGCAGTATGAACGTGGCTGCTGCATCAGTAAGAAAAGCTGTGAAGTACTGCACAGCTTCATCTATGTTTAACCTACATATGTCAGTCCAACATAAACGAGTAGTGTTGTGCAACTGTTCCCAGTCCGCTTTGTCTGTCTGCCATCTGGGAAGATGTGGAGGACCTTTTTCTAGTGCTGCATTTAGAATAATCCAAAAGTGATCACTTCCGAAATGAATGTTGATCACTTTCCATTGAAGTAGAGGTACAAGCGATGGGGACACAATGATGAGATCTATGCATGAGTAGGTTTTGTTGGCGAGGTTAAAGTATGTTGGCTCTTTCCTATTCAACAGACACGCACCCGAAGAAGAGAGAAACTTTTCGAATTGGCGACCTCGTGCATTACACCGAGAGTTGCCCCATAGACCATTATGTGCATTCAAGTCCCCAAGGACCACATAAGGTTCCGGTAGTTCAAGTATTAGTGACTGTATTTCGTGTTTTTCAAGACGGTACTGTGGAGGTACGTAAAGAGAGCAGATGGTGACTAGTTTGTTCAAAAGAACTGCTTGAACAGACACTGCCTCAAGGGATGTTTGTAGTGGTAGATGTGTACATGCTGATAAACTGATAAACTATAATGGCCACACCGCCAGATGTCCTGTCATTGCAATGCAGTCCTTTCTGAACATTACATAACGGCGTAGAAAATTGGTGTTTCTGGAATTTAAATGTGTCTCTTGTACACACAGCACTTTTGGGGAGTGTTCGTGTAAGAGTTCCTGGATATTGTCGAGGTTTCTAAGCAATCCTCTGACGTTCCATTGTATTATTTGTGTATCCATTATGAGTGTAAATGAGTGCTGTGTGTGCTAAAGAAGTATTGTTTCGAGTTAAGAAGCCTTTTCAGGCCCTGTAATGATGGTTTTTGATTTTCTGGCCCGCTCCAATGCGCCACGCCTGTCCTTCGGCACCGAAGACACCGTTGGACTCGCTGTTGTGTCCATCACCTCGAACGAGGTGCTGGATGCCCGCTCATGGTTCACGCGTGCAGGCACGGAGGTCTTAGGGCTATCTGCCGGGACAGTAGGCCCTGAGGCTTCACTTCCGGAAGCCTGCAAGCCTTTTGGTGGCGGAAGAGCCTGTGCTACTTCCGCCGACGGGGTGATAGGCGCTTCCGCTCGTCAACTTTGTGTGGTACCTGCGGGCGCCGCGGATTTTGGTTGCGCTGCCACCTTTCGTGCCACCTCCACAAATGAAGGACCTTGCATTAGTAGACGCTTACGCACCTCCTTAAACGAGATGTTTTCATTTACTATCAGGGTGAGTACTTTTTTCTCATGTTTCCATGTAGGGAGTGCGAGTAAGCGGGATGTCCACCATCGCAGTTCACGCAGTGGGTAGTGGCTTCTTCACATTTGTCTGTAGCATGTTCCTGCGAACTACACTTTGCACAGGTTTGACTTCCGCGGCAGCTCTGAGAACCGTGGCCGAATCGCTGGCAGTTAAAACAACGTCGAGGGTTGAGGATGTAACGTCAGACCTTTAACTTCAAGTAGCCTGTTTCAATATATTCTGGAAGTGTGATTGTGCAAAATGTAAGAAGAAGGTGCTTTGTCGGGGTTTCTTTATTATCGCGCCTAATCTTGATTTTCTGCACATGCGTTACATGCTGTTCGTTCCAGCCCTCGAGGAGCTCACTTTCTGTCAGGTTAATTAGGTCTTGATCAGACACTACGCCTCGAGAACTGTGCAGAGAGCGGTGTGGTGTGATAGATACAGGTGTTGTTCCAAAACAGGTGAGTTATGTCACGTTTTCATACTGGGTCTTTGTTTGGACTTCGAGAAGAATCCTCGCTAGCCATACGTGTAGCCTGATATCCTGGACCAAGGGTATTGGTGAGGCATTTGGAAACGACAAATGGAGAAATGGTTCTTGCGTTCTTTTCTTGCGCTTCACAGTGGATCACATGGAAGCGCGGGAAAATTTCTTTCGGCTTTAAAAATACATTCTGTGTTGCTTCGGTGCACCCCCTCTTAGGAGGAGGGCGATCAGACAGTTTAGGAAATGAGAAAAAGGCCATAAAGTATATATAAATTCGGCAGCCATGCCAGCCGACACCATCGAGCCCAACATGGGGACGCGGCAGAACAATTATAAGGGCATACCAGCGCCAGCTGTACAAAGCCACTATAACCCAATAATATGTGACCAAGAGAGGGCACATACACAAGGTCAACCTTTGCCGCCTGGAAGATGGAAGTAAACAGAAGTGAGGAGATGACAGAATAGATTGGCGGAAAGAAAAGACGAAGATCAGGAGGGAGAGAGAGACAGGAAAAGGCGACTGTGGATTTCCCCTGGGTGGGTCAGCGCAGGGGTGTCGTCTACGTGAAGCCGGGGCCAAAGGGGTGTGTTGCCTCTGCAGGGGGGCCTTAAAGATCCGATAACCCAGCGTCAGTTCAACCCCCAGGATCCCCTTTTCCGCGGACACGGCAAAGCCACGCACGGCTAGGCGTGGGAGGGCGCCGAAACTCCCCCGTTAGCTCGGGTCCATGGTGTCGTTACACACCAAACACCTACTTGCGCAGGCACCCCTGTGCAGGTAGGCGTTTCAGTATTTTTTTATCAGTATTTTGATCTCCCCTACGGGGAGATCAAAATACTGATAAGAAGTAACAATAGTTACTACTTTACTTGAATCATGAATAATAATTCTGTCACATCAATGCAAGGGTGGATCATAAGTATAGCAGCCACCACGGTTGTCTAGTGAGTTAGGCACTCGGCTGCTCACGCGCAGGTCGCGGTATGGAATTCCGGCCGTGGCGGCTGCATTTTCGATGGAGGCAAAACTTCTTCCGACCCGTGTGCTTCGATTGAAGAGCACGTTAAAGAACCCCAGGAGGTTGAAATTCCTGGAGCCCCGCACAATGGCATCTAATAAATCAAATTGTTGTTTCGGGACGTTAGAGCACAATAATTATTATATTATGAGCGTCATCTTTTCAATTATTTTAACGTATTTTTAAAATTCTTAAGGATTGTTTACCAGCGTCTAGCCAAAGTTTGGAAAGTATGTTTGTTTGGTTGATCCGATTAGCTATATAAATGTACGTTTTGACTCAACTAGTCTGTTATCAAAATTTTCAGTTTTTTTTGAGCTGATAGAATCTTCTGATTTTTCCAATAATCAATTGAGTTGCCTCTTATACCGTGGTTTAATTCTTGATTTTTTTGAAAAAGAGTGTTCAAACGGGAACATATTCATCCAGCTGTTCAAAAATCTTGTGTTTCCGTACACCCCACATTTTTTTCGCTTTTAATTCATCTGGCAGTGTGTGAAACGCCTGAAAGGAATCTTCAAGAGCGAAATTTTTGGCAGTATAGTCAGCCTTAATTTACGCATATCCTGGTCTAGAGGTTTTTTTCGGCACACAAACATTCATAAATGTTTTTTTATTTTTCATTCAAAATACCTCACAGACCCATCAAGGCACTGTGTAAGGGGAGCATAAAGGGAATACATACATGAATTGGTACACTTTCCATACCAACAATAACATGAACATCATTAACATAAATTATTATAGAAATCCTACCAGGAATAAAAATGAGAAAATATTAATAATAATTTTAATAGGAATAGAATGGCAATGAACATCAGAGGAGTATACGCGTGAGATAATGATTTAAAACAAGCTAAAAAACAAGCACAAATTGTGAAAAGACTTTCCATTATTCAAAAGAAAACATCACTGAATAAAACACAACAGAACTGAATGGCATTTTAGTATTTAAACCATCAAACAAAGTAAGTTTAAAGTAAGAGAAAAAAAAGCAAGATACTAGTAGTGGATAAACGTGTAGGTGTGGATTTCGATATGAATAAAACGGGCAGTTAATCTTGTAAATGGGTGAGTAAAATGTGCCGGAATTTTTCCCGATTGTGTTCTGCAACAATTTCATTTGGAAGGCTGTTCCACATGCTGATAACACGGGGGAGTGTAGATGAGTTAAAAATGTATGTTTTACCGTATATGCGTGTGAATAAAAGATGATTATTTAGTCGCTTTGATGTGGATGCAGATGTTTGCAATGTCAATGATAATGACCTTGTTTCATGTACGTATTTATGGAATACTGAAAGGAGGTTTAGATCACGTCGGCTGCTCAAAAGGGAAAGTTATATTTTTTTTTTATTTGTGTTATGCTTGCGCTATGGTCGTAGTTTTGTGAGATTAATCTAGCGGCTCTATTCTGGATCGATTCCAACATGTTAGTTAAATAGCTGTAATGAGGGGACCAAACTGCAGAAGTGAATTCTAGCTGAGGGCGAAAAAACGTTACGTAAGCTAAAGCGCGTATATTTGTGGGCGTCTTACGTAGATTGCGGCGTATGTAGCCTAATGATCGTGAGGCGTCACTGCAGATGTTGGTGATGTGGGTAGTCCAAGAAAGTTCAGATGTGAAGGTTACACCTAAAAGTTTAAAAGAGTTAACGCAAGATACGGTATTGCCAATAATAAAGTAAGAAAACGCAGAGTTAGAATGATTGCGAGAGAAGGACATTACTTTGCATTTACTTGAATTAAGGGACATTAGCCAACTATTACACCGATTGCTGATGACGTAGAGGTCATTTTGAACTATTGCGTGATCACAAGTACTAGTTATTGCTCAGTAAATTATACAGTCATCAGCAAAAATGCGCACTTGTGAGGATAAATTACTTTGTAAGTCATTAATATAAATAATAAAAAGCAGTGGACCGAGAACACTCCCTTGTGGCACACCAGAACAAACGTATGAAAGTGGGGATGAAAAGTCATTAACAATGGTGAATTGCTGCCGGTTAGTAAGAAAGTTCCGTATCCATGGCAGAGTTGATGAATCTATACACAAAGAAGAGAGTTTAGTGATTAGGCGGCAGTGAGCAACACGATCGAAAGCTTTGTAAAAATCCAGAAAAAGACAGTCAATTTGCAAGTTTAGATCTAAGTGATGATGTAGGTCAGTTGTGAATTCAAAAAGCTGATTTTCGCATGAAAGGGCTTTTCTAAATCCATGTTGGTTAGGGAAGAAAAAGTCATTCTGCTCTAAGTGATTGTAAATAAGGGAGGCGATTATATGCTCAAACATCTTACAGCAGATGAATGTCAGAGAAATGGGTCTGTAATTTTGAGGTGAGTTTTTATTGCCGCTTTTAAACATAGGGATGACCTTTGCAATTTTCCAGTCATGACAAGTCATGAAGAAGCTGTGATAGTGATTGCTGAAAGATGTGACTTGATATTTTACTCGAGGGTGAGGCTGTACTTTTTTAGTATCTAAGTGTTGATCTCGTCAACGCCCGCTGACGTGGAATGTTTAAGATTATTTAATATAGATGCGATTCCGTCAACAGTGATTTCAATGGGCTGCAAAAAGGGATAGTCAAGATCGGCTACATCGGGGATGTTTCTGTGATCTTCAGGGGTGTAAAGTGATGTAAAGAAAGTATTGAAAACGTTAAGACAGTCTTGATCTGGAATTGGAATGTGGTCGTCATTTTGCAACGTTATTTTGTTATTGTGACGTTCTGGGCACACTTATTTCCAAAACTTCTTAGCGTTATTTGTGAGAAGTGACGGTAGATCATGAGAAAAATACTTATCATGGGCAGTGCGTATCGCGGAGCGGTAGCTATTCAAGAAGTTTCAATAAATTTGCCACGAAGCAGCAGTTTGCGCGCGTTTAGCCGCCGCGTACAATATCTTTTTTATTTCTCAATCTGTTAAGTGATTTATTGAACCATGGATTTTGTTTATCATTTGTTATTTTGATTGTAGGAATATGTTCACTAACTAATGAAGCTAACTTGTTTTTGAAGAGTGTCCAGTTGTCTTCTACGAATCGATCATGAAAGGATGGTAAAAGTACGCTCTCAAAGAACGTGCATAATTCATCAATTATAACAATGTAGTCACCTCTATTGCAATCGCGAATTGTTTTTGTTTCAGCTCCAGCGAGACGAAATGGGACGTTAAGAATCATTTGAATTAACCGGTGGTTGCTGAAGCCATCTATGTATGTTATATTGGATATAGTATTTGGGGCCGTTGATAATACCAGGTCAAGTATATTCGAGTCACGAGTGGGTTGGCTTATGATCTGGGCTAGGTTAAAATCTAATTTTAAGGCAATGAACGCAGTGGAGACATGGCAATTAAATGAAGGCAGTTTCCAGTTTATTGAAGGAAAATTAAAGTCGCCAAATGAATAAACGAGCTCAGTTGGACGCGTCTTAACAGCATGAGTTATGGTGCATCGTAAGTTGCTTATAAACGATGGATTAGTGTCAGGAAGGCGATGGCAGCAACCAATCAATAATTTCTCAAATCGAGTTCTGCAAACCCACACAATTTCTATATTTGTAGCAGATGCCATTAGATAAGAGGTTATTGCCTTTTTAATGCCTATAATTACGCCTCCAACCCTTCTGCTAACGTGATCGCAACGGTAAGTGTTATAGGTATTTTGTAAGGGACTAATGCCTGAAATATCTGCATGAAGCCATGTCGCAGTGAAGATGATTATGCCAGAACCCGTGCAATCAAGGAAGGAACAGACCTGGTCGAGCTTTCGCAGAAGGCTGCGAATATTAGTGAATGATATGGTGAGTGATGGTAAATTCTGAGGCTCAGGTGCCTGCTTGAATTTACCGGTGCGAGTACCACGCCTTAGCTATCTGGCTGGTGCCCCTACCGTGCTTGTTGCGTGGTCGTACACGTATGTTACATCATCTATGCGCAATCTGTCAACAGATAGCTTGAAGAATTTTTTTCTGGCCTTGGCGAATTCGATAAGCTTTCTTCTTGCCTCTCGCGTAGCTGCAGAGAAGTCTTCCCGAATAGAAAACTCGGACCCCTTAAGCTTTCTTGCAGTGAACAAGATGCGCTCTTTGTCCTTATAGAAGGTCATTTTCGCAATGATAGGCCTCTTTTTGCTGTCAGCATGTTTGCCTGACCTGTGCACTCTTTCGAAATTTGTGCTCGAAAAGGTAATGTCAAGCATTTGTGAACAGAATTCCACAATTTTCTGCTCGGACAAAGCCGAATCTTCTTTTTCGTCATCCCATATGTTAAAGAAAAGCAAGTTTGAGCGTCGCATTCTGTTCTCAGTGTCTTCGCACCGAGAAAAGATAGTGGCCAAGCGATCAGATACACTGCGAAGGGCGCTAGCACTAGCTTCGGCATCACCCGAGCTGCTTCCAGACGTAGAAGCAAGTGACAGTGAAGCAACCTTTGCGTTCAGCAACTTAATTTCACCTTCAACGGCTTCCCGTTTCATTTTCGAAATACTAAGCTCTGCGAGAAGTGTTTCCTGCCTTTCTTCTAGCTTATCAATCCTTTTCTGAGAAGCAGCATGACCAGCTTTTGCACTAGTCAACTCGGAAAGTAAGCCTGCTTGTGCCTCTTCCAGTTTTTAATTGCGTGTAGAGCAGCAGAAAATGCCTCTTCTTGAGTTTCAGTCATTGGTCCTGGATTTGGCTCAACATCGCCAGACAACATAAGTGTTAAGGCAGACAAGGCATAACACATTTCCAATGCAGAAACTATAAATTGCTTAAACACATATTCTAGGTCTCGTGGGCATGACACCGGCAACAAACAACAATTATTAGACTTAACACAAGTAGCACCTTTCAGGGAACTAACCTGGAAAGGCAATGGACGTAAGCTTTCCAACCTGTGAATGGTGTCTTGATCGGAAGAAGCGGCTGCTGGCTGACAATTATGAAGGGTGTCAGCAGCGTCAAATGCAGTGGTGCTGTGTCCATGTTGCCAGATGAGCTTCCCGGCTGGTTCTAAACTTGGCATCCTGTGCAACCATTGCAGCCATCCCGGAGGGGAATCTCCTGCAGCTACGCTGCACTAACCGAGAAGTCCAGAACATACAATCCAGGTAAAGGCGACCTGGAGAGGCAATGGACGTAAGCTTTCCATCCTGGAAATGGTGTCGTGCCCCTACGAATAACATTGTAGTAGCTTATGCTGGGCAGAACGCTTGATTTTTTTGTAATGTTCAGTGCATCTCAAAGCAACAAATCAAGCATAATTTCGCGTGATGATGACCGGTGTCCGAAATATCTTTTACCAACTGATGCAGCGCGTTTTCAGGCGTATACTAAAAGAAGGCTGTGCATAAATCTCTGTTGATCTACCTGCCAGCACATTACTCTTCCAGCAGTCTATAGACTTGAGAAACATAAGTGCGCTCATCCAAATGTCCACCCTGCACAACCCCTGTTTCCGGATTTTTACACAGAAATTTTATGCCGCGGCCCACTTCCATCCTGGAAGTTACGTTGAGAAATAGATACTAAAGATTGCACAAAAAAAAACGAACGCAAGCGCCTTTCGCGTGGAATCAAACCAGCAGCCTCTCAATTCTCAGCGCGTGGCGCTAACTACTACGGCACAAAGTGTGGGTTGACTGGAATGGTAACGGCAAGCCATTAGTACAAATCATACATCGTTTTGTAGTCCTGAGAGCTTCAAAAGTATAGCGCGTTTTCACTACTAGTGGCGAGATGGGCCGACAAGCTTACGTTAAGTAAAGCCCCTTGATGTTGAGAAAGTACTGCCACCCAGTGTACTCATTGCCGCGCAGATGACCTCCTCTATTTCTCCTTGCTCATTCAGAGTTCTTCCCGTTCTTCGTAGCCGTTTCTGCGCGATAACTGGTCTCCTTTGAAGTTACCTGTGGAGAAGCGTGACTCTTGCGTTCAGCTGATATTTTTATTTTCCGCTCGCGCCATTTTTTGGTGAGGTTGCGCGTAGCTCACGCGGCGAACCTAGCGCGCACTTTGTTTCCTACGTTGTTAACTGGCTCTATGCCTTGTTGTTCCGTCTCTAACTGTTGCAATCAAAATAGAAATGTTTATGCTTTCTTTACGATATCCTAGGTAAACGCGATAGCATTTGTCAGAAGCAGGCACTTCATTACATGAGTTGAAAAAACTTTAATCAGTCAAACAACATGTTATTTTCGAATTTCGGGGCATTTTTATCAATCGTACGAAAGCATCACTGATTGCAAGTGCATTAGAGTATTCTTCCTTCATGAAAAACATAGCTTTCTTGCGGCTAACTGTGCGTTGTATCAAAATAGGAGTCTCCTGGATGAGCTGAATATTCTACCGAGACTCCATCAAATCGCACGATGACAGCTGTTATTCATTCTGAAAAGAACTATACTGAGACTGCTTTCCGCAACGTTACCTGCTATGGCACAGTCTTGATTTCGCCTATCGCGATCGCCAGCATTTCTTGAAAATTAATGCAAAATAACAAGTGCACGAATGGATACATTGAGATGACACTGGCTATGGTACGTCACCAAATGGAGATTCTGTTTTCATGGAGGTGGCGGGTATTTACATGGAAAATAATTACACAAGTGCAATCTGGTGCGGGAAAAATAAACAGGCGCTGTCCGAAAAAATTGAGAGAAAAAACATAAACCTTCTAATAGCAAAAAATGACTCATTATGTCGCGTCTCCTAAGGTACGTCACTTGACGTCACTGTGACATCATTTACACCACAGATTTTTGGCATGTAAGGAATTTCGGTCATGTGGTGCCGTCACGTTGTTATGATAATTTTTCGCACAAGTTGTTCCCGAGGGCGGGAGAGGCCGAATATCGTATTTTGCGTTTGATGAGGGATCTAAGATTTCAGTCTTAACGATAAAAACGCCCATTATAATGCTGCTGAGCAGCATCAGTTGGCAAATATTGCGCTTTTTTTCAGTTAACTAATTTACTTTTCAGAATGAATGTCAGCATTCGCATGACTGGGTACCGATTAATATTTGGTTTTCTCGGGCATACGGATGACGTGCAAGGGGTGTTAACGAAATGATACTTGCTTGGTGGTGTTATCAACTTCGAGGCAGAGGCCGGAAATACTCGCTCACTCAGTGAGTGTTTAAAATACACTTTCTGTGGTTTTGGGGGACCTTTTATCTCGATTCAACACGGGCCAAATTATGACATCGAAAGGTTTGGCCCCGAAGATTTAGCAGTCAGGTAGGATTGTTACATAATACTTCGGAGTAGTTCTGTCCAAATAATTTTTAGCACGGCAACGTGTTAGTAACTCGTGATTTTGTAAATGAAATGATACATCGTATCTGAGGGATCAGCTGCTTTGTAGAGTTTGTTGCCATATTCCTTTGAAAACCAATCTGAGCCGCACATTTTGCAATAATTTTGAGAAAAAACCTGAAACCCTACGCACTTCAAACTTTTTCCACCACCCCGCCGTGAAGCACAGGGAGCCCCCTCGACAGAGACATATGAACCTAGAGCTGATAGTGTGTGGTTGCTGCTACCTGCTCCGTTTCACGTCTGTAGCAGTTGCCAGAAGCAAAATTATATATATTGCTAACGTAAAGCATGTTATCATCTAAAAACAAAACATCTGCATCATAAAACTCTTCATAAAGCTGCTTTAAAAGTAGCACACCACAATTAAATGGCTTTCCGACGAAACTGATCTTCTAATCAACGTTTGTTGGTGTGGCCTGTATTTTATCATCCCTATTTTTCTGAATTCGCCATACTACAGGGGTGTGCACCTGGCACGAGATCATGCGCCTTGGTGAAATCGACGACGCGTCTCTGGGAAGCCGCGGCAAAAAAATGGCGCTGGGTGCAGCGCACGTCGAAGTCGGGAGAGCAGAATGGAGGAGTTAACGCACGCGTGGAGAAGAGTGTCGTTACCATCCTGCATTAAAGGTGCATGCTTTAGCGTTGAGGGCGCTCTAAAGGTCGCCGCCTCCACGAAGTGTACTGCTTCCCTAGAGCATGGTCTCTCCCACGCGCGTAATCTAGGAGAGGACGAAGGTCACTACTCACGCTGCCATGACGGCATTTACCAAGGAAACGTGCTGCTGATACACGACGCAGGAAGAATGATGACAGTTGTTCGTGCATGTCCTGTTTACACCTAATCACTCGTTTCACGCGCCTTTCTTTTAAGGACGAGAGTCTTTAAAAGAAAGGCGTGCGAATCTTTTGGAGACCTGGAGACCTTCGACGCCAAAATTTTGGTCTCTCTATGTGTTTCTCTCTCTCTGTCTGTACAATTTTCTGTTTGTCTACTGTAACGATACCATAAACGGCACCAAACAACACCTCAAACGGCCAACCCCATCTGCAGTGCCCACGAATATTGCTCAAGGTTCAGCGTTCCTACTTGCGCGATTGTCAATTAAAAATCAATTATCGCGCATATCTCAGACACTACAACAACACGTCAATGTTTTGTGTATGTGGCTTTGTACAAGAGAAGGCACACACAAGTAATTCTAAGGACCTTAGCGTTTATCACGCTGCGCTGGCAGTGCAACGTGATGCTCAAAAAGGCAACTGTTTCCAACGCTTTGCTAAGACGACACGGTGGTGGCCCCTGCCCGTCACTTTGCGCTCTACTCCTCATCGCTTCCGAGACAGGCGAGGCGGGCATGTTTCTCCGCGGGCATGCACGCTTTCCTTCGTTTTCGAAGGTAGTTGTCAGATGGCGCTCATGTCTAACGTGCCTCGATGCGCTTGTTCACCATCGCTGCACGGATAGAGACTCTATAACTCAGCGCTTCCAGAATACAATTCACCGATTTTTTTGGCGCAGAACATCAAATAAACATTTTGTTCACTCTCTCCACACGCAGGAGTATCGTCTTTCGACGAAATTTGCGGAGCAACATGCATATACGGGGCCAATTTTTGTTTGAACAGCGCAGCAAAAGTGTCGAGCTATTACAGCTGTTAAGCCGCCATCGTCCTGTGTGCGCTAATTTCGCACGCGCTTTCTTCTTGAGGTGTACACACTAAATTTCCAGCTGCAAGTCGTTCTTAACGTAACATCGCAGTTTTTTGCTGTTCCTGAAGAAATGAGCAATAAACGCTCAACTACCTCTGCAAAGACATGTTTCACCTTTGTGCTATACTGGTTACAGAAATTAGCAAGGTTTTTTATTGCAAGCTAATATGCGTCTTTCCCGATCTCGCCAACTATCGACAACGGGAATATTGCGGCGATGTTGTCTGGATAACCATGGCTCGAGACGAATGATGCGCTAGAGGGCTAGTGTATGTCGGACTTACCAGAGGCTTGCACCATCGTCTTAAAGGTAGCATCGATTGCTGTTATTTGTTACACTCAGAGCCACAAAGCCATTTAAGCATTACAGAGTGGGGGTGGGAGATATTAACACAGAGAATATACACTTCATGCGTTTCAAGAATATTAGAAAAAAAACAAAACTTGAAGCATGGTTAATATGATAAAATAGTGGCATACACTGTTGTCAATGCACACGAATGATATAAATAATATCTAATATAGAAGAAGAGAGAAAAGAATGATATTTTACTGTGCAAACATAAAAAATTACAACAACTATGTCATAACATATAAACGTTGCACAGGATTTCACTGAAGCCAAAGACAGAATAAGATGTCAAAGAGCAGCCACAAAATCTTCGTCATCTAGTATGTTGACCGTGTCGGCAGGCGGATGATTCAATTCAGAAACTGTTTTGGAAAAAACGTGCTTTCCAAACAGTATATATAATACGTATAGTATGTATACTATGTCAAATTTATGCACCTATATTCTCTAACCTCGAGCTCATGATCTGTTCATCTTGATATCAATGACGCTAAAAAATGTACTGATTACGGTCCATACCAAAGTGACCATGATATATATTGTGAAAAATGGTCAAGCGCGAAATTTGCTTACTTTTATCCAGAAGGTAATTTTAACATTGCCTTTGTTGCAATACTGCGAAGGTTTCTTTCATAGCTACAGGTAACGTTTTATGCACCTATGTTGTGAACTCGCTCAAGCTTGTCGCAATCGCCTTACGTGGGAGGGTCTCACCCAATGAAACAACACTCTAAAAATTGTTTGACTCTTGTGAAGAAGATGGCAGGCCTGCTGAGGAAACAGCTTTTTGTTACGCCGCAAGAAGCCGAACACCTTACATTCTTTTGCTGTAACAAAATTGACGTGTTTGTGCCAACACATTAATGATGTAAGGAATACGCCCAAGTACTTAGACACAGTTTGTAGATTAGAACCAGACAGATTATAAAGTGTTGGTGTCATTAGTTTTTTTTTTGTGAAACGCATATAAACAGTTTTGTGTATCTGCATTTGCATGTGTGTTTCACTGCACGAGTTTTTATATTTTTCTTAAGCCAATATGTAAAATAACGGTATCATCGATGCTTGTGGCTTCCTTACGAATGATTACCTCCCAGGCGAACAATCTGATGAAAAAAGCGATGGAATCGGGAAGATCATTTATGAATAATAAAAAGAGCAAGGTGCCCAAGACTGAGCCTCGAGGAGCACCAGATGTTATTCTAGTCATACCCGGTTTTGGGCCAGTTACCACTACGTACTGAGAACTCAATGACAAGTATTCCCGAATCCATGTTATCACCTGTTCATTATTATTTAACCAACGTAGCTTACATACAAGCAGCCTGTGATATACAAGGTCTAACGCTTTCCTGAAGTCTACAAATATTGAATCAACACAGGAGCAATTTGTTGAGGAAGCAGGACTTTGTGAACAAATTTTGTTAATTGAGTTATGCAGAAAAGTCCTCGTCTGAAACCATGCTGTCTTGAATGAGGAAGATTTTGATTATGTGCGTCATTACATTGCTGCGTGAGACCTGCTCTAAAATTATCGAGCTTATGCTTGTCAAGGATATCGGTCGGTAGTTGTTGACCAGTTCACGAGGACCTAATTTATACACAGTGACAACGCACAGCACTTTCCAGTCGAGTGGCAGGCTTTCCGTTCTTGATGGTTTTGAGTAAAGAACTTCAAGAAAGGGTGGGAAAAACGGTGCACTTAATTTGAGAAAACAACCTCTCAATTCATCTGGTCCTTCTGCTTTGCTATGATCTAAATGTTCGAAAAGACAATGAATGCCATTTCATCAGCAGCTACGTCATTTATATTTGTCAAACATCTGTTAGTAGGCGAAGGGAAAACGCTGTTTGACGAACAGGACAAAAATATGAAAGTAAAAGTTTGTTAAAACAGCTGGCCTTAATTAAGCCATTTTCAATTTCTTTACCGTTATGCTGAAGCAAGAGTTTTACACACTCCACCTTTTTTATTACACTTCACAAGATTCCAGAAAAACGTTTTTGTTGTTTTGAAGAAAGAAGGCAGATCGTTGAAAAATTCTTTTTTCGCATAGCAGAGCTTTGATTGCAGAAATTGTGACGGTTTCCATTTGTTGACAAGTCTGAGAGATGGTGTTTTTCTTGAATTTTATATATACCGTGTTCTGTTTAGCTGTAAGGTGCCACAGCTCACCAATGAATCATGGCTGCGATTTATTGGGGCGTGAAGTCTGTACCCACGAAGGCACGTACTTTTCTTGTGGTTCAAGTATTTTTGTTTTATAAAGGAGCCATAACTATAATGCTATAAGCAACGGAAAGGTGTGCCAATTTTGAAAAAAAAGTTCCAAAGCGAGGCCTATCTGGTTAACGTTTCTTTGGCCATAATATGACATAATTTTTGATGCTGCTGTACGAGTTTTTTCGTATGTTAGCTTTATTTCACACACAAAAAAGCTTTGTGATCGCCATCGCCAGGTACCACCCTAGCCGTGTTCACCCCATTTGTCTGATTAGTTTAAAGTAAATAATTTATATGTGAGGTTTAACGTCCCCAAACCACCATATGATTATGAGAGACGCCGCAGTGGAGGGCTCCGGAAATTTCGACCACCTGAGGTTTTTTAACGTGCACCCAAAACTGAGCCCATGGGCCCACAGCGTTTTCCCCTCCATCAAAAATGTTAGTTAAAAATAAAGAATAAGTCTAAGATAATATTTTGTCTCGGGCTTTGATTTAATATCTGAAATAAGGAAAAAATGTTAAGCATGCCGAACATTTTGTTTGCTGCTGCAGATGCAGTTCTTGCAATGGAAGACTGATCATTCCACGAAAGCTCTGGATCAATAAATTCTCCGCGTATAACAAGATATCAGTGTGGACGGTCTCTAGTGTCTGAAAAATTGGTCATGATTGTTGCAGAACTTACAGGAGGTCTAGAAAATGAGCTCATCAACGATGTTTTCTAATTGGCAATTTAATCTTGCACCAATTATCCCCACAATTGCCGCCACCGAGATCAAGTGCTGAACAAGGAAGCGAGCTATCAACAAATATGAATACTCCACCTCCATAACGATTTCTATTGTTGCTAAAGCAGGTGTGACAACTTAGAAAAACCTCGGTGTCTCGTAGGTCAGCATCTAGGCATGATTAAGTTGCAAGCACAATGTTCGGTTTAACCATGCTTAACAGGTTATGGAAATCTTCAACTTTGGTTTTGATGCTATGGCTATTTAAAACCAGAAAATCTACATCTGCTATAGGGCTGCGTATGCGTCATGTAGATTGCATAGGCTGGCCATGAATTTCATTGTACACACATATTTGACCATTTCAAAACATTTTAACAAGTTTCAGATTTACGCGAGCACCATTAGAAGCATTCCTTTTGACGAATTCTTAGAGAAACTTTCTTTTACTGTGCACTGCCTCTATACAAATCTTCTGATATACTGACACCAGAGCTTTATAGCTACTTGGCATTGTGTAAGATCATCTTTTTATTTTTGTACGCTGAAAACGTTGCAATAAGTGGTCGAGGTTTTTTATTCTGGTACCGTTCAAGCTTGTGTGCCCACTCCATTTGCATTGACGATAGTCCTACTGAATAAGATTTCTTGTACTTTTTCTCCAAAGCAGTGGGGAGTTCATGACTTTCACAGTTACCGACGCCATAAAATAATAAGTTACATAGCCTGCTGTGGATATTCATGTCACCCACTTTAGTGGACAAGTACTTTACGACACTGTGCGTATCTTTTTTTTTCTCTCTAGATTCTGACACAGCTTCTTTACCTTTGCAAACTGAGCTATTGCGCTTTTCATTGAATCTATTTGTCACATTAGCTCTTGTATATCTGTGTTACATTATGTCTGTGACGTCTCAATAGCCTACAATATGGCCTCGATGTCTTTCTGGTCATCGAAAATTTGATTTAGTGCCTCTGCCGTTGATGGACCAGGGTTTATCTCGACGTAGCACAGAAAAAAAGCAAGAAATAAAATGCGCATCTTCGTAGTAAACAAAGTGAAGTCTAGTATATCAGCACACACAGCCTCACTTTTTAAATCCTTACTTGAACGACGCGGCGGGGCCAGCATCATGAATATGTGAAAGATAAAACCCTAGTTTGCATAACCACCCACTTGCGCTAGAAAAAGTAAATGCGTGAATGGCATGGTCATGTTGCTGCCGACCTCACGCCCCGTTGCTGCATCCAGTCCAGCTTTTGTACACAATAGACACGGTTTTCATCCGCCGTGTGTTCTCTGATACTTGTGCTGATGTGATCGATTTGCCCGGTGGCACAAGGGCGGAAGTTTGGGTGAGTTGGTTCATTGTACTTGAATTGGTATAGAGCATTACGGTAAAAAAGGCCGAGCAGATTGACAAAAGAGTACTCTGGGAAGTTAGTGCACTGTTTTTTTTGTTTGTGTCTACTCAGCCATTAATTCTTTACCGTAATGTGCTCTACAAATTCATGCCCAATAGCAGCTTGCCAATAAGTGTCAGATCCGATACAAACACATCTCTTCTGGTTGCTGTGTACTTATTTCAAAGCTCTTGGCTACGGTGCTGCCGCGTTGTTCAAGCAGGAAAAAAACGTTGGGGTTAAGTGGTGGGCTTGTGACTGCACATATTTTGGCAATTGTAAGGGGTTCTAAGGCAATTATTGCGTCGTGAAACTGGTGGCAGAGTCACACATTGACACGCTCTGTGGAGATTCGTCTTCAAGACTTGGGCCAATTGAAGTTAACGAGGGAAAGCTCTTCTTTACCTTTGATGGGAGCACCTCCATATTTTTTATTCACGTCTGCACAAATGCATGTGCTCTTAGTGCTGCTGTGCAACAGTATCTGCACGAGGTGTTATTACCCTCCAGACTCTGCCCTCATTCGGCCTGTCTGCAACAATACGGGAATCAATTCGACGTGACAAATCTGGGCAATTTTGATAGTATATATGATAGCTGGCGGGGTGTCATGAGACGTGGTTGACTCTGCGTTTGGCTGTGAGGATGTGAGGCTGGTTTGGATAACTCTCAGAGAATTGTCAGGTGGCATCGCTGGCAAGTATCATACATGAGGTGGATAGGTTTTCTGCAAAATCAGTCGATATAATCGTGTACCTCCGCGGAAGCAGCTATTGGCCCACTTCAGCCTTGCCTGATTCTACTGAACCGATAAGTAGGCGTTGCACACAGCTATAGCATGATCATTCAAGAGACAGTAGGATTGGGCGTGTTGATATAACATGATAAAGAGTGCTTACCAGCGCAAACGACAGGGCAGGAGGGGACATGAAAAAAGACGAAATGGCGTCTCTTCTCCTGTCCCCTCCTGCCCTGTCGTTCGCGCTGGTAAGCACTCTTTATCATGATCATTCGTTTGGCATAGTGAGCACAGTGACTTAGCAGCCATCGTAGATCTGGTTAGAGCTGAACCTAATTGTATTCATTCCACGGCATAAATTTCTTCAGGTATCTAGGCGACTTCAGCCGAGCCTCCTTTGGGCTTTCCACCTAAATTCCAAGGAAGGTTAAAATTTCCTTGGCTAGTTCTGCCTTCAGGAGTTTGGGCGATGTAGATACTCTGTTCGCTTCCTTGTTTCTCTATCTCTACATGATGAAGAGATCCTCTGGCAGACATCGCATATAAGGGCATGGCTTAACACCACATCGTACTTGTCTAGCGAAACCCCGATGCCTTATAAGGCACTGACGTGAAAGTTAACATTGTCGTGCAGCCTACGGAGCTTTACAACCTCTGACGAGCGCTTCACTGGGTTTAGGGTAAGGTTATGAATACCTTACCCTTGTGAACGAGCTGGGACCTGCTCGTTCACAAGCAGATCCCAGCGTCCGAAGCAGTCCGTCAACGTCTTGATTGCGATGTCGTAGTTTTGTTCGGCTAAGCGAATACCTTCGATACCCTATCGTGAACTGCCAGTTAGTAAAACGAGAGGCTGTTTGAAATTTTTATTGCACAGTAGCATGGTGTTCCTGTGCTCTGTGACGGTAAAATGACCCAGAACAACAGGCATCCATGTAGACTACCATGGAATGTCGGTATCGGGAGTGTCGGCAGTTTCACTGAGTTTTACAGTGTTCGCTCAGCTGGCCTGCTGTAGTGATGGAGTTCGGAAATCTCATGCTTGCTTGGCCAAAATGCACTTGCTCGAGACTGTGTCATCATTGATTTCTCTCGTTTTATTAGCCAGAGCTTGGTGCATGACAAGACGCCGAGAAATTTATCGTTGTAGTACTTGGTCATTCCTACGTGATTGTCGAGGTTTTCTTGAACTGTGGTCGCAAGTATGACGTCGTAGAGCTTCGAAAGTGCTGCCTCCTGGTCGTTGAGGGAGTGTATGTGCTCGTTATTCTGAGAAAGATCAGGATCCGGTTAGTGCAGCAGGTCTGTTAGATGCCTTAGGGCTCGGGAGACACCAGATATGATTGAGGAGCGCTTCTGAAGGTTGTCACGCTTTGCCATTACTGGGACGTGAAAGAAAGCCGCGCGAGGGGTAGTCCTCGGTTTCACGCCACCAAGGATGTAGCAAAATGACCTAATTGCCAAGCATGAACGAAATACGCTTTTTATTGCCAATCCTAGAGGTGAACTGCTATCCGCCCCATACCCGCGATGCCACCAAAGTTTCCTCTCTTTCCGTATATAGTCTGGCACGCTCCAAGTAGCTCCATTACTATTTGCAACACCCAATACATGCCTGTGAAAGATTACGTGCAATTTAGGCTGCGAAAAACGCTCGCCGACAGGCTGACCCCGAAGTGGGAGCCATCGGATCACAGGCGGCTCGCAAGCAGTGGCAAACGAAACTAGAATAGAAACATCGGCATTACCTGCTCCAGACTTAAACTGCAGCATCTAATTTAAACATTTCTTCCCACATACTTCACGAATGACAATATTTTAATCTTCAAAGGAGATGGCCTTCAACTGCTTTCTACTGAGTAATTTAATCCTTGTGTATACCTGCATTGATATGAAAATAATTGTGAGAACTACGCAACGTAGAGAAGGCGACGATACAATGAAAATTACTTTATTAAGCAGCAGCTACGACATCAACACAGTCATGGTGCGCGCACGCGCCTACGAACAACTACAAAACAGCGTCACACCTAGATGAACCTATAGCACAATGTGGCCAAAAAACGTGCAGCCTCACAACCGACCCCTCTTTCCACCCCGTTTTTTAGGTGTCATAGTTTTGCATCCACCACATCTATATGGTCCACAAATCCTAGAACAATGTGGTTTTTCTTATTGAGGCTCTTCATCTTGTTCATAAGCATTACTTGTTGGTGTGCCTTCATGTTGCCCCGAGGTTTCTGGTGGCACTCTATCTAACGTTGCTTGACGTTCTCAGTGCTTTAATCCCACTTGTGGCGCCTCTTCGGCTGGTGCTTCTCACACAAATGCAGTGGTGCCTTCCTCAAAATATGGTCACCTCTGACCTTGGTCTTCTCTTGCTTGTTGCTCTTGCCCAGTGTCATTCTCGCTTCTCCTGAGCCCCTTTCGCATGGTACATTTCACATTCCTTCAGGTGCTTCACCTTTTCCGCCTTCATCTACTGTTGACGGACAACCTACTTCCCCTTTTCAACCTTATGGCGTGCACCTGTATTAGCGGATAGGTCAGTCAATTGAAGCTTACTGTACATGACGTAGCTGTCATTGTAGAGGGCAACTGCCCCCTATGAAACCTTTCCCGCTTTCGTGTAAGTCGCAGCGGCTATGCTTTTTTGACTCCGCTTGTGTCACTTATTTTAGGTGGGCTTAGCAGCTGGCTTGGTGGCTTCTCCTTGTTTTTGCGCTTACGTTCTGCAGGTCTTTTACCTCGGAGAGCTTCAATCTTACGACTGAGACGCTGTCGAAGCTCATTCAAAGAACTGACAAGTTCACATGCCACTGAGTGAATATTTGCCTTGGCATCCCATTGTTTGTTTGTCTTGAATTCCTTAGCCTGCGGCAGCTGGCTGGCTGTCTGGTGCAGTCCTCATTCTGGCTGAGCCGTCTTAGTGACCGAGCCTTGAGGATATTGGTGTCATATTTTCGAGTAACATTTCCTGGTGAACCCACGTGACTAACATAGCCAACTCCACGAAGCGCACTCTGGGTTTTTTACGTAGACACTTACGACTTGCGCCCCCATCAGTTAAAGTAATATCGTATGTCACACTTGTTCGTCCAAAATTAGAGTATGCATGTTCTGTCTGGGATCCCCACCAATCTCACTTATCCAACATTCTCGAATCAATTCAAAACCGTGCTGCGCGTTTTATCTACCCTGAATATACCTACAATTCCAGTGTTTCCAAACTCAAAACTCGTAGTCACCTTCCTAATCTAGAATTATGACGTCACATATCTAGACTATGCTTTTTCACAAATTTTATCATGCCCCCATCGAAGTTCCAGCCATCCTGCCAGTCCATCGCTCATCAAGCTGCACAAACCATTCAAGCGCAGTGTATCCTCCACCAGCCCAAAGTACTGCACATCTTCGCTCATTTTTTGTGACAACCACACGGGACTGGAATCGTCTGCCTACAACTACCGTGCACCACTCCGACCCGCATCAATTAGAGATTGCCCTCGAATCACTTTTTTTATTCTGTAATTAATACCCATCCCTCATGTAATACCCCAGCTGGGGCCTTCATGGTTTTCAAAACAAATAAATAAATAAATAAATAAATATAATACTTGACATTGGCGCTGCGGGAAATCGCGATCTTTTTTGCAACAATGATTGATTGATATTTCGGGTTTAGCATCTCCAAACACCATAAGATTATGAGAGACGTCGTAGTGGAGGGCTCCGAAAATTTTGACCCCCTGGGGTTCTTTAACGTGCACACAAATCTGAACACACGGGGCTACAACATTTCTGCGTCCATCAGAAATGCTGCCGCCGAAGACGGGATGTCATCCCGCGACCTGCGGCTGGAACATATACATGGTTTACGTGCATACTGTGATGCATCTGGCAAAAGATTGGTGAAATGCTCAGCCCGTTTGCAGAGCCTTAAATAATAATTGGTGGCGAACGGGTGAATAGGTTGATGAGAGACGTCGTTAACTGCAATTACCTCTTTCTGCTGTGGGCCTATCTGAGTAGAACGTAGCCATGGCATGTCCAACGTAGGATCCCTCATGCAAAGTGCTGCGTCCTTCGGTCCATGTGGCTTTAGCTAAGGCCACTCTTAATTCTGGTGGACGGGTTAGTATGGAGTTTTGGCGTTCTCTGAGAGTGGCGACAATGGCGAACAGGTTGTAGAAGACGTCGCTTGTGTAAAAAAGGCCTAGAGATATTGGACACCGCAACAGCATTAGGCATTCTCGGGAGCGGCTTCTCCAGGCATCGCATATTAACACCCGTGGCGAATTTCTGTTGAATGAGGTGGCCGGACACTAAGCTCAGCGTGAGCGGCTTCAAACCAGTGCACTCGCATGATCGAAGCAACGGAGTTTCAGCCAGAACAAGAACCGCAAGCACTGCTGAAATAGGCCCCGCATTGATGCGAGTACATAATGTACCAACTGGAATGACGGCACCACCACCTACAACAGATATGGGAGGCTTGGACCACAGTAACAGGTTCGAAAATCAGAACAACACTCAGCGAAAGCATTAAATGTTTGAAATCACAGCCTGGAAACGCGTCAACAAGGCCCACAAGCGGAATGTATGTTTGAATTACAGCACAATGCACATATGGTTCTTCGAGTGGCTCTGAAGCTTGAAAGCAGGTGAAGAAAGAAAGACTTGTTTGCTGACTCTGAGCATTGCATCTGGAACGAGGGCACTTGGATGTCAGATGGCTAGTCTGCCGACAATAATAGCATGTAGCCTTGCTTAGGTCGGCCCCATGGTTATGAGTGGGTGCGTCATTTTTAGATTTGATTGCAGAGTAACGACTGTCTTGGTCTTCAATGACAATCAGAAAATTTTGCACAGGACTGGTGACTGAGCCAGATCGATGGGTGATGAAAAGCTGTCATTCATATTGCCAATCTGCTGCGCAGACAACGAGAGCACACGTGACGATGATGCTCTGGCTAGAATGGGCAACTGACTTGGGAAAACAGAGACATGCTCTAAAGTTTGGTCGATTCGTTGAAGATGGCAAGAAATGCACTCACAGTTGGTGGCCGTTGTGCAGCGATAGTTTTTGCTAAGTGTGTGTCGTACACACCCTGTAGTGCCTATTCAATCAACTGAAGATCTGACAGTTGGACAGGACGTTTTGAAATAGAAGCCGTTTCGCCACTGAGTAGTAAGTGAGGCCCTCAGTGGCTGACTATATGCTTCTGTTTTGATTATGTTCTATTTCCACTTCACTGTGAACAAGGCTTCCATGTGGGAGCCGAAACGTCTTTTTTCTGTAGTTTTTCTTTTTCAACTTTTACTTTCGTCAGCGCAGCGCCTCCAGGTTTCTTACCATCAACCATGTTCTGCCTCTGCAAGAGTGTAATCTTGTCCCCAAACTGGTTTTCGTACGCAGCTTTGAAATTCTCTCACGTGTCCAACTGGTTTCCTGCCACACTTTCCAATCTGCAGCAGGGCCACAGAGCTTACCAAGCGCCTTATGGCCAGGAGAGTAGATGGTGTTTATGACGACAAGCCTTGAGTAAGCTTGAGTTCTTTAGGCCACTGGTGAGCTGAGGTGTTGCCGTCACCACTAAAGATTGGTAGTGAAGCTGAGAGTTCAGGCAAGGTAGTAACATGAACTGGACCCATCGGCCGTTGTGACAACGTCAAAAACTGTTGTAGTAATTCGCTCAGCATTTTCGTACTTGAAAGCGACCGCTCAGCTGTCGAGTCAGGCCCACTATTCGGTTGACGGCTGTGGGCGACGTCATAAAGCAAGCGTTCAATCATTTCTTCCTTTGAGCCAGTCGTCTACAGGTTGCGGCGCGAAAGTTCATGGTGTATAAAGTACACTGCTAACCCCTGCAGGTCTTCCAATGCGGCCTCATTCCAGTTCAAAAGCGGCATTGTGGTCGATGGATGAGCGGGTAAAGTCGAAGCAGGTTTAGGGCAGGCAAAGGAAGTTAGGCAGGCAGCTAGCACAAAACACCAACTCACACAAAATAAACGAGTAGTTCTGCTTTCGTCAGCATGGTTCGTCGACGACTGTGCCATATGTGAGGACTCGGCAACGTAGACAAGGCGATGGTATAACGAAAATGACTTTAATAATCAGCAGCTATAGCATCAACACAGTCATGGAGCACGCACGCGCATAGCAACAACTACAACACAGCGTCGCAGCTAGACCAGTTTAGCACAAGGTTGACACATTACGTGCAGTCTCACATAATAAATCAGTCTGTATAGTAGTGTCTATCTAGCTACCTAGCTGCCTACGTCTGGGTCCTCCTGTGATCACCTTGTAGCGAGAGATAAAGACGGGACGGTGGCCAACGTAGTCGTGTCGTTCTCTCGCCACTTTATTCCACGCCTGAAGCGGAGCCGCGGTCGGCTGTCCACGTCCGAACCGCCAAGTGCGCTAGCTTGTTCTAATCCTCGCGCAGCTCGAGTTAGCATCAGCTGCGTGAGAAGCGCGGCGCGGTGATCCAGAAATGATGATGGTGATGATGGCGCTACAGGGCTCCCCCCCTAGCGTTTTGCGCGATTTGAAGACATATGAAAAAAGAAAGAGAGTGACAAATGCTATATACATGAACGACAATCCATAAAGAGTTCATTTGGCAAGTCCAGGTTGTCAACGTTTATGGGCCATCGGTAAGTGTGTGTCTCCGGTGGGCGACTCTGGGAGAAGCGCAAGGGACGAAGGAGGAAGTGCCGGGTCACTGTGGTAGCCGACAAGCGGGTCTCACGGTGACCTGGTCGGACAGGCCGAGAGTGGACCGTGTGTCGCGAGGTCATGCAGCTAACGTCAGCAGAGGGTCCGTAGTGCGGGTTTTGATGTTGAGGTCGACGCAACACAGACCTCGAAGTCGAGCGGCGTCTGACGTGCCGGTATAGATAGACGTGTCGACGCCCGCAGGATCACGTCCTAACAATACCACCAAGTGTGCAGTGGGTAGTCGGATACACGACTAGTGGTGGGACATTGCGTCGGATAGGCCGAGTAGGCGCTTGCGCCGTCTTCAGAGCTGTGACTGCAACTCGTGGCTGCGTAGCAGGGCGGCTCAAAAGTTGCCGCAATGTGTGACGCCAAGCACGTTGTCGTCGCCGACGTAGGGTAACGGGTGGTAGACACGTATGCGGTATGAGCGTCGTCATGGTTGTGACACACGAGCTGGCATTGTGGACACACGTCTGGTTGTCGCCATCCGGAGACAAAGGCTCCGAGTAATGGTGGTGGCGGAACCCAGTCAGCGTGAGCTCGCCCGGAGTATTGGACGGGAAACCTGTGCTCGTGCAATGACCTTCGGAAGCCCGCGTACGAAGGTTGGTGTGCAGGTCTGCATAATTGATGGCTGCCTCTAGCCAACACCCCCTAGATTGCTCCACCGCAGGCGTGGTATGCCTGGTGAGCCCTGTCTGAAGCGAACCGGGCATGTAGTCCTCAAGCGCGTCAGTCATAGTCGCAGCGTCTTGGAAGCTTGGCCTTGGTTGACGTCTGGTGGCTTTCACTTCAGCTGCGGGAAACTGCGAGGACGATGGTGGTCGTTGCTGGCAGGACGTGCAGAGCATTGAGGCTGGTTGACAGTCGTCTTCGGACATCGGGGAGGGTGAAGGTTCCGCAACCGGAAGGTGAATAGCAGGCGTGACAATGCCCGTAGTCGTGGTAGCCACCAGGGCGTTCGGTGATGTCGCCGTCGTAGAACCTGACGTGCCAGCCGTGTTGTGAGCCATGGAGGTCGGCCGAGACGAGCCGGTGCTAAGCATGCCTGCAGCGTCGTCGGCCGAGGGCGATGAAAACACAAACCTCGTGGCTGACTGGTTGCATTCAGCCCTAATGTCGAGAACCTTGGCGGATGGGCAGTCGGGCGCAGGACATGCGTCGCTAGTGGCCAGACGAGAGGTTAAGTCTCGTTTATCGGACGTTGTTGAAAGCGAAAGCTTCGAGGTCGGAAGTCAATAACAGGCGAAAGGTCACCTGTGCCAGACTCCGATGCGGGCGGCAAGGTGGTCGTCATGGAGTCTGGTGGGGCCACGGTGTCGCGTGCCGTCGCTTTCGTGGAAAACGCGCAGGTAGCAAGCGTGCCAGAAGGACCATCGGTCGAGGACTTCGAAAAAACGCACTTCGTGGTGGACAGGTTGTCGGCAGCAGGAACGACTTCAAGAACCTCGTCGGATCTGTGACCGGGTGCGAGACTCACTGCGCTAGTGGCCGGATCCAAGGTGGAGGGAGACGTTGTCGGGGAAGTTAGGTTGCGGTCAGATGAGAGCTTCGGGCCGGAGGGTCCAGCACGCTGCGACGCAGGGAAAACCTGAAAGTCGCGGGTAAACGACAGCGGGTGGTAGGTGAGGCCATAGCTGGCAAGCACCGCAGAACAGAGGTCATCGTAAGGCTGCTGGCTGGAGGTTGAAGTGGCAGAGTTATGACGCAACTCTACCAGAAGGGCGTCATGAAGAATGGCGTGCATCAGCGGCTGGTCCGTGACGCCATTCAGCGCAAAAACGGCATCGAGCTGCATGAACCATACCTTGGGGTCGGTCAATTGGAACGGCGGCACTGGCGGGCAGAGTTGCGGGAACATGGCCGTGGGCCGCTCGGCGAAGGGCGTGTTCTCCGGGTCACCAATGTAGCGAGAGAGAAAGACGGGACGGCATCCAACGTAGTCGTGTCGTTCTCTCGCCACTTTACTCCACGCCTGAAGCAGAGCCGCGGTCGGCTGTCCACGTCCGAACCGCCAAGTGCGCTAGCTTGTTCTAATCCTCGCGCAGCTCGAGCTAGCATCAGCTGCGCGAGAGGCGCGGCGCGGCGATCCAGAAATGATGATGGTGATGATGGCACTACAACCTCTTTAACTTTGGGTATAACCAAGTTAACATCCGAAGGTAGGGTGATTTGATGAATATGACTCACTCGTCATGTCATGATCTGTCATAGTCTCCACGAATACGTCATCTAACCGCTTCCGCTAGACGTTTCATATATACTCACGGGCGGGTATGTGCCACAGGTGACTGACAGCTGATATAAACCCAGAAACGGCTAGTAAAGACATGGGTACTTTTAACACGTGGGCGTTAAGACAAAGCTGACATCAGCAGTATTCGCCAAACGAATTCAAAGAGAAAACGCCAGGGTACCAGCGGCAATCAATCCTCTGCATTCCACGTCGAAATCAAGTATTCTGCAACAGAACCACGCCAGGTCTCGCAAGTGCTTTTCAAATAGATTGTGATGTTTTTGTAGCGTCAATAGGGAATGCCATGATGGCTAACCAATATTAAAGACACTACACATGTACATTTACGATACAACTATCACGTCGAGTTAAGATGAACTCTAGATAAGCGCAATGCATTGGAGTTGTTTGACAGTTTCTATCAACCAAGGAAGACAACGATGAAACGCGATTGCGAGAGAATGCCGAAGGTGTCATTTTCATAGCTTTTTGTGAAAATTTTCATCTCGCATCTGAAGCACGCCCTATCGGAAAAAAACGAATGGTGGGCATGGTGGAAACCACCACCCACCATTATAGTGGATTAATGTAGTGGGTGAATGGTGGGAAACACCCACCATGGCGCATGGTGGGTATGGTGGGTGCTGCAGTGCCGGCAACACTTGAGCGCAAAATGACGTCAGAATCACCGTGACGAGCTGCCACAAAAAATAAAAAAGAATTCTATAAAAACGGTATAAAAAAACACCCGTCCCGTAAAAAAAAAACAAGGCGCCACGGAGGATCGAACGTGCAACCTGCGGATTCCCAATCGAAGACGCTAACCACTGCGCCACACTAACATGACGGTGGTTGCGTGTTAAATACTTAGTTGGCGTACAAACTTAAGGTTCAACTTAAGATGTTTGTCGTCTACACAACATAGACAAGATCTACACCTGCTACTAAAAATTGCACATTTATTAAACACAAGCAACTGCGCCCTGTAACGATTGCCACTATGTTATTGGCACTAGTGCTATTTTTTTTTACAATTCACAACTTAAAGGGAAAAAAAACCAAGTGGACTGGGGAGCAGCAACAGTTTACCGGCGGGGTCTGCCAAGTTTAATATCCGTTTCGCGATCGTTTTAAATGGCGACATCTGCTCACGCTTTATGACGCTTCTAGGCTCATTTCATAGATACGCCCGCCTAATTTATTTGAGTGAGTATTGGGATGCTTTTCGCGCAATGTAGAGGGCGGTCGCGCCAGCGCAATGCTGTTGCTCTTTCGCTAAAGCAACAACTACATAACGGCTTGGCCAAAACGAATGCAGTGTACCGGAAACATTACGCTATCATAATGGTTCACCAAGCACACGAATTGCCACGTCTGAGTTCTCGTACAAAAGCTAGAGAAGTGCCGGCGAGTGCGACCGGTGGCTGTCGGTGAGAAGACACTAAATTACGTTCTCTGGGAGTGCTTTAATCGCGTCGCATCGATGTTTGTTGCTTCTTGAGCGAACAGCATACACAATGAAAAACGCTTTATTTAGGTTAATTGATGCCATATGGCTGCGCTGTATTGTCATACTTAATCGTCGTAATCGTGTATTCTGAAACCCGGAAGCACGGATAACACAATTGTACGGGCTCGGTCAGTAGGCCTAACCTTTGGTGGAAATCATGATGGTAGAACATGTAGTGTACAGATCCCAGCTTGGTACACTATATAATTTGCCCGCCATTATAAGCCCACCTATCATCTGCTTACTGCTTCCCAGCATTATCGCGATGGTGGGCAGAGCTTCTCAGCTTGGTACACCATGTGGCCCACCATAACAAGCAGCACCCATCATCTGCTTAGTGCTTCCCAGCATTATCGCAATGGTGGGAAGAGTTTCTCAGCTTGGTACACCATGTAGCCCACCATAATAAGCACCACCCACCATATGCTTAGGGCTTCCCAGCATTATCGCAATGGTGGGCAGAGTGTCCCATTATTGCCCACTATCTAGTCTCTGCTTTTCACCATCATTTCCACTTTACCCATCATCTGTACACCATACCACCCAGTATGTCCCGGCATAACCACCATATTTTCCACTACGTCCCACCATAGCCATCATAATTTCCACCATGCCCACTATTATTTCCACCATGCCCACTATTATTTCCACTACGCCCACCATGTTTTCCAGTATCCACCATGGCAATTTTTCCAATAGGGCGGTGTTCTGCTGGTGTGCGAAGGTGGTGGAGCTCTACGCCAAACTACAGGACACCAAAGTGACCACGGTTGTTGCTTCCAATACTTTCTACAGATCCGAGAACGGCACTGACAGCAATGGCACTGTAGACTATATACTACGTGAGCAGTGAAGAATCGGGAATGAAACCTTCTAGCTTGTGAGGAGCCGCAGGAGAGAGAGACAATTTCTCAGCACGTCACCAAATTAGAGCAAGTGCACCATGCTATCTTGACGGAATACAAAGGTATTAACCATCCTCTTTATGCCAGTTCTCGCTAGTGACAACATGAGACCCCTCAACCGGCAAGCCACGTAAGTGCAGCAAGAGGCACTGGTTACCATCCTCTTTATGCCAGTTCTCGCCAGTGACAACATGAGACCGCTCAACCGGCAAGCCACGTAAGCGCAGCAAGAGGCACTGGTGCCGAACGAAAAAACAGAAGTAAGTGTGAAAGACGCAAGAAACTCCCAGCGATGGACGTCCATTATATCACTACGCTAGAGAGCCTTCTTGAAGTTACACATTTTACAGAGATTGAAGTCAACTCTCGTATACTGCTTGGCAAAAAAATGAGCACTCGGTAATAGTTGATGTTCACGAAGCCATTACTAACTTGCACGTACCAGTCTTGATCAAGGGGGCTTCAGATGCTACCATTATTGCAAGTATATGTCATATCGCAACACCCCAATGCGTAAGCAGTACGTTTAAAGGTGAATCTCTCCCATTACACGTAACAGAAGGCCACTTCCGAGACGCAGTTTGCTCTTCTGTACCGGATCCGCTGCAGTGCTGAAGATGCATGACGTTAGATCACGTAACTAGTGCACGTACTTGCTCTACGGTCACTTCCTGATGCACTGGGCACAACAACATGGACACGTGCGGGACCACAATAAAGAAAAGTTCAAAGTGCACAGGTCACGTGATACCTCTTCGAAGGACTGTCCTTCACTTGAAAGGAGCTAACAAAACTGAAGAAAATGGCTAAAGACATCTCCCGCCGAGAAACAGCTGTGTCCAGCAGCTGCAGCTGCAACAATGGTTTCATCACCAGCGCTGCTCCAAAGCCTCCAAAAGCTTGTCGCCTCTCGAAGCACATTCAAACCACCTTCAGCTTTTCCACTTGAGCCAAGCGCTGTTAGCTCTAAGAACAAAGGCAATTCTGCTAGCAGTGAAGCAGTCACTTAATTTATATTACCCAATCGTCAGTTTATTACACCGTCAGTCCAGCTCTGACAAGTCTTCAGAAGCCTGTTGCGTCAGAACGCAGGTGGGACCAGTATGGATTCACTATCGGCGAGACTTTAGGTGCATAGGATCACACATACACCCAAATTTATATAATGCAATAAATGTACTCATTTGATCAAGACATGGGTGTGAATCACTGCCTGTGATATTAGGCACAGAACTGCCGGTATGTCGATGGCATCAGTGACTTTTCTCTGCTTTTTTTCTCTCTGACTTTTATTCCCCTTACCCCCTTTCTCAGTGCAAGGTAGCCTACCGGGCTAAGGCAGGGTTAACCTTTCTGCCTTTCTTTCTACCCTATTCTTTCTCTCTCGCAAGGAATGACACGAACAAACATCGGTGATATTGATTCGAGAGCCTTATGAAAAATCAATGCTTGACCAAGAATTGATTGACAATAAGTGGGCGAAGCTATGGATTCTAAGGTTCGTGATGTGTACGCTGAAATCTCTGGCTGGTATTAAGAACAAACAGGTGGACGGACGGACGAGCGGGTGGACGGATATACGGACGGGTTGATGTATGCACAGATGCAAAGTCGGACAGATGGGTGGACAGACAGGGGAATGAATGGACGGCACAGTGATGCCGTAATATGCGATCATGTACTTTAATAATGTACTTAGTAAATTAGTTTTCACACACATATTATGGTTAGGTGTTAATTTGCGGTTTCTATCTTGTGGGGCGGGATGAACGCGAACATGTCTGTCCTAAGATTATTCACCCCTAAATATTGGTACCAGCAGCGTGGACCCAGCGAACGCATACAATAAATATCATTATCGTAGCAGGTATGAAACCCCAGCCTTCTGCATAGGTATTAAGTTATATACGACAGACACACACCAGGTCTAGGATCTGCTTTTGAAGTAGACTGTTATATTCATGTAAGGTCAATTGTTGTGGCAGTGCTGGCTGTCCAATCTGATGAACAGTAGATACGTACCCTTATCATACAGCCGTCGCGTCCAGTTAACAACCATTGCGTTTATGCGCCATCCACTGAAGCTTATTTTACTAGCAGTATTCAGGGCCACTTGCTGGCACAATTGTTACACATTAGCTTACAGCTTCTGGTGTTGCGAATGCCTACTTTGCCATTGGCACCACAGTAGACATGCGACATTTTAATATACGTTTGTGTGCACATCTATACATAATCCCACGCGCGTTTCTTACTTTTACTTTTGTTCGATTCGGTTTTCGCCCTCAAAGCCTGGGCCAGGAATGCCCAGTGCAAACGGCGCATTACTCTTCGAGAAAGTTTGTGATCACTGTAGATCGCTCTGTTAAAATTGCGCGATAAAATCGAACCCCCTAGATTATTACAGAGCAAGCACGAAGACCAGTGATAAGGCTGGAATATTGAATGACGCATGCATAAACATCATGGCGCTTCATCACTCGTCAGTTGATATTTGGCCGAGGCTCTGTTCACCACTATCATTGCTAGTGTGTTGCTGAAATCTGATATTCAGTTTCCTGGCCGCATGTTCGGCCGAATAAGCAGTTTTCATATGAATATTATGTGCGCTTCCTTCGCCCACGACAAACAGTACTTACGTTCCCCTATAAATCACGTCGGGTTATTAACCATCGTAGTGATGCGTCATTCATTGAAGCTCATATATCTAGCTGTGTCCATGGCCGCTATCCCTGCTGGCACAAACGTTACTTTTTAGCGCACCGCTTCTGGTGTTGAATATACCGATGTTGCTTTGGGCGTCGTTTTGCAACAGTAAACATGCGACTGTTTAACATATGTTTCAGCGTACAGGTACATATCGCTAGCGTCACTTTGTAACGATTCGCTGAATGAAAAATACAATGCTATCACCCTCCCTAGACAAGCTTCGCATAACATAGATTTTCAAGGTACGTAGAATCTGCTGAATTTATTTCAATCATCTCATTACACGTGTAAGCACTGCCTTACGCATGCACCCAAGTATCTGGGAACTTTCTAGATGCTCTTCAAATCGGTGGATGCGTTTTAGCGCACGGCCAGAACAGTACAGTTTATTTCTCCAAAAGATCACTGCTACAAACGGTGAGGCTGGAATGTTTCATGACACATAGATGAATCCCGACACACCTTCACGAAGACGAATTTACTGGTGACAGATTCGTTGTCTTTGTGTTAGGCACTCGCTTTTAATAGTGTTTCGTATTTATCACGCACGTTTCATCTTCCGGTTCCAACTCATATATCTTTAATCAGATGGATCTAGGTTCCGGGGCACAAGGGAAAGATGTAATGAAATGGCGGACACTTTGGCGAAAGACGTTTTCAGTGGTCCGATACTTTTAATTCTTCCAACATCAGCAGTCATAATACGTGACAGATTTCAAAGGTGTGCCATAATTCGACTCTGGGGAATTATTAATCACTCACTTAAACAAATACCAACAATTGTTCTCTTGGCTAGGAAGTTCTGGTAACACGCAAAACAAAAGAAGTTATTCTCAAAAACTCCCAAGCATTTCCCCGAGGGTGAACATGGTTAAGTGCGAATGCACGGGGTGATGCTATGAGGGGTATTTATTAATTCGCACTATTATACTTATTAATCACAATATGGTGCCTTCATTGTGTAATGGTTCCTTGGAATCGCAATTTGATCACACGGGGTAGTTTACGTTAACTCACTGGCGAATGCCAACGGATTTTAACTTTACTCCCCTCATAGCATCACCCCGTGCATTCACACTTAACCATGTTCACTCTCGGGGAAATGCTTGGGAGTTTTATTACTGATGATGATAATTAAAGTGTAATTAATGAATTTAAGTGTGGTTTGTCATGAAGCTTTTGTACACAGATACATTATATACGAAGTATTATTTATTTACACTTCACGATTTTCGTACGATGCTTTAAGTGCACACATCGCGAGCGCGTCACACACACACATACACACGAACTACACTACAGATTGGCACCTATTCGTGTAATCGTTGTAGCTCACGGTTAGTACCAGCGCTTTGTGATCCGAGAAATGTACGCTGAGCGGATCCGGCAAGACGGAGCGGACCATACAGTTCCTACTGATCGCCTAGTCTATGAAACCACCGCTAATCGTAGTCGGAAACTCGAGAGACAGACACGTCATCGAGTAATTGTTCAGCATGTGGTCAACCAACCAGCCATTGTCCTTTTTAACGTCCACGTTAAAGTCACCCACCACCACAATCGGAACCGAGGGACGCGCGCGCACAGACTCACTCTCCATCGCCGCATTGATCCGCTTCAAGACGTCATCTCTCGAGAGGTTCGGGGCCAGGTAGACGGTCACAACCAGGTCGGCATCGCCGGGGTAGGCACTGGTGTAGACTGACCGTCGCCCCGCGTGAGCCGCCTGATGCTCCTGAAGGGGAGTCGAGGCGAGATGAGGCGCTCTTCCACCGGGTTCAGATCGGGGAGGTCCGCGGGACGAGGCGGGTACGCGTAGCCGTGGCTCTTGCTCTACGGCGGAACCCGCCCGGCCAGCAGGGACTCTCGGCAAGACGTACACACCCGGAACGCACCGACGGGAGCCAGCCGCGGGTCTTGCGCATCCATGTCGTCGCATCAGTGTTCACCCGACCGTCTTCCGAACTCGTTCCAAAGAACCCGCAACGCGTTCAACCTGTTGGTCTCGCTCCTCCACCGGAAATGCAGCTCAGGTTGTTATCGAACCACAGCCGGTCACACACGGCGCAGCTGTGACCGAAGCTGCGATCCACAAAGTCGCGTTTGAAAGCGCGTCCGGACGAGCAAAGTCCAGGGCTCGCACCCTCTCCCGCGCGGCACGTTCACTGGCTCGGACGGCTTCGGGAACGTCCACTCGCCGTTGACGATTGCGAGCGGCGCTTGACACCGGCCGTCATCGTCCTTCTCCGCCTGACGCTTGCGATGTCGTTCCGCTTCTTGGGCCGCGTTCGCAGCTCGATGCTGACGCCTCATCTCGGCCTCGCGAGCGCGCAGTTCACCATCCGCTGCACGCTTCGCCCGCTTGTCCTCGGCCTCGGGAGCGCGAAGTTCGGCATTCTCTGCACGCTTTGCCCGCTTGTCCTCGGCCTCGCGAGCGCACAGTTCGGCATCCGCTGCACGCTTGGCCCGCTTGCACTCGGCCTCGCCGAGTGGAAGCGGGCCAAGCGGGCGGGCGGTGTGTGATGTGTCGCGAGCACGCAGTTCGGCATCCGCTGCACGCTTCGCCTGCTTACGTTCGGTCTCACGAGCCCTTCGCAGCGCCGCCTTGTCTTCCAACGTCGGCGAAACCACCGCGGTACCGTCACCTCGAACGACGGGTGCAGTGCTGGCGTTCGGTTGTACTGCATTCGTGGTTGATGGTAGCGTTGCCTCCGGGACATCCATCGCACGACCCGTTCTCGACGGGAGACTGAGAGAGAAGGCGGGCGCGCGAGAGAGTGGTGTGCGCGCAGCTGCAGCCAGCGAGGAGAGCGGAGGAGCGAGTGAAGGGGGAGGGAACGCGCGCAGCGGCGTTCAAGATATAAGGCGCGTTATTGACACCGATATCAGCGTCGCGTCCGTGACTTAAGTGCCAACCACTGGCACGCGTATGCTCGCGTCTACGCGTCAAAAGCGTCAAATGCGCCTCTCGGCGTCGGCTTCAGAGGGGCATACGCGAGCAGGCGCGAGGGATCAAGCCGGGCTTGATATTTCGCCTCGCGTACGCTACGTCAACACACGTACAGCGGCGCCAACCAACCAGAGGCCGCGCGCCAACCAACCAAGGCCGCGATGACTCCGAATGTTGTGCCTAATGGCCGCCGCTTCGAAGGCACAGCCGAGTGCTGAAAGCAAGCATGAAAACTACTACAAATGTTCCTGAATGACCGCTTCGTAATCTAGAACGACAACGAAATGACGAACGACGGCGAGTGCTACCAGTGTGACGTGGTTTCGTGCCGAGTTCGAGCGACACCGACAAATCCAGCGAATGCTGGCCGGCTATGCTAGCGCCGGTCCCATGTGCGATCGTCGCCCGAGCGAAAGGAGCATGTCGGTGTTCTTGTGCTTTGATCTGTGACTTTCTGTGCTGAAAACGAGTGTAAACAGACTTCGGAGGTTCGAAGGTTTGAGCGTGAGCCCTCGCCTACCGCGGAGGCAATTCAGATCGGTGTCATCTGCATCCAGCGCAAGTCTCTACCATCTAGTTCGTTTGAACCAGCACATGCGAGGCACATCGGCTCAAAAAACTCTACGGTAGTTTCCGTCGCAACATAGACGCCATATACGACGCCCGAAATATCGCGTAGTTCATACGGAGGAGTTTTTACCTGCACTGTGTTTATTTTCAACATCGGTATTCATCATCGCTGAAAGTGAACCTCGCACTAGCCAACACATTTCCGAGATGTGAAAACGTACGTCATTATATAAGTGTATTCGCGAATTGTATGACGCGGAAACATTCGTTGGCTTCGGTGCTAATCGTTTTCGTGTGTTGCCAAGCTAATAACAACCGTGCGCTGGTTGGTAGCAGTGACATGTGACTTCGTGTCGGGTACCAGCGACGCTGACACATTGAGCTGTCAGCGGTCTCATTTCCATTCACGTACAAGACAGAAACTCGAGCGTGCGTTGCTGTGGAGATCGAAAAAGAAAGTTGCATGATTAAGTGCTGCTGGTATTGCCTGCTATTTCACTTCTTGCTTCTTCTGCTTCTGTGCCACGCTCAGCAGCACATACGTTGTTTGGAGGCATTCTAACACACACATTCCAAATTTATAGTTCATTCTGATACTCATAGCTATAGGCATACAATGGCGCTTTTCCGTCATTTTACAGTTTACTATAACGCAACGCGCGTTCTGTTTACAGATGTACAGATAACTGAAAACCTTGTGAGAAGCACCTGATTTGAAATCAGCTGCACGATGACACGATTGTTGGAAGAGAGGATCACCACATGTATGCACAGAATGAATGAAGGTGCACTAGTATGGTACTGCACTTTGTATAGGAGAAATGCAAAAAGTACCTAATGTGACTTATGAGACCTTTCAGAGCTGTGCATGTATTTATCTGTTCCTCCAGACTGTAATGAGCTGAAGATATTCGATGGTTCCGAACATTGAATATTTGTATGTGTTTCCAAGGAGTCCTTCATTTCTGTTCAGTGTTTTAGTATATGCATTAACTTGGATTATATATACGCATGCACTTAAGCATATTTAGTTTAGTTCTGTTGGAAAACTTGCCAAAACTTTTGTACGGTGCTCTGGTGCAATCGTTTGATCGGTATCTGTACCATCAAAATTTTTTGGCATGATTTATTGCATTATAGGGTATTTTGACAATTGATGACATGTGAAAGCCACAGTGCTTGGCTGTAATCTCAATACCAATGTCTATCTCATCAAGAAGTGTCAGATGCATTTTGTAGATGTTAAAGGATATTTAAACTACCAGCAAAGTGCTGAGGTCTTCAACACAGCACTGATCCGCAATCACCACCCAGTTTAGAAGTCTTTTGTAGAGCTCTCTAACCCGTTCAAATAAAGTTATCAAACACTGGATTGATCAACTTCGTTTGATTCCTTATACCAGTGGGTCTGACTTTTTGGAGGGACTTTTATTATTATAATGTCCTATTTCTCTCAACTATTACAGGGGTGCACTCAAAGGTAGTGATATTTGTTTACCTTGGTACACTTAATTTGATATTACTGTTTAAATCCTTTCAATTTGTATATATGTACGCCACTTTTGCAGACCCCTCATAGTGAGCAGTCGTATTTGAAAATAAATAAATATACCATCCGAAAGTGTTGCACGCTGAGCTCGGTTCCAATTTGGTCACTAATATTTGTTGCATCATGATGTGTCGGGTGTGTTTTATTGCATTGGAGAACATTTTGGCTGCCTTCCATGAAGGGTTCAGTTCCAGTATTATGACCGATATCTGTGACTTCATGAAGAGTTGGGCGTCATTTGTCGTTTTAGAGAATACTTTAACTGAAGACAACATCCATAAGTCTTCCATACAGGGTTCAATTCCAATATTTATGACCGCTATCTGTGACTTCATGAACAGTTGGGTGTCGTCTGTCGTTTTAGAAAATACTTTGACTGAAGACAACGTCCAGAAGTCTTGCATTAAGGTTTCAGTTCTGATAATATGACCGATATATGTGACTTCATGAACAACTGGGTGTCGTTTTAGAGAATATTTTCACTAAAGACAAGGTCCAGAAGTCTTCCATACAGGGTTCAGTTCCAATATTATGACCACTATCTGTGACTTCATGAACAGTTGGGTGTCGTCTGTCATTTTAGAGAATACTTTGACTAAAGACAACGTCCAGAAATCTTGAAGTAAGGTTTCAGTACTAACAATCTGGCTGATATCTGCGACTTCATGAACAGTTGGGTGTCGTCTGTCGTTTTAGAGAATATTTTGACTAAAGAGAACGTCCAAAAGTCTTCCATACAGGGTTCAGTTCCAATGTTATGACCGCTATCTGTGGCTTCATGAACAGTTGGGTGTCGTCTGTTGTTTTAGAGAATACTTAGACCAAAGACAACGTCCAGCAGTCTTCCATACAGGGTTCAGTTCTAATATTATGACGATATCTGTGACTTCATGAATAGTTGGGTGTCGCTTGTCGTTTTAGAGACTACTTTGACTAAAGACAACGATCAGAAATCTTGCATTAAGGTTTCAGTACTAATATTGTGGCCGAAATATGCGACTTCATAAACAGTTGGGTGTCGCTTGTCGTTCTAGAGAATCATTTGACTAAAGACAACGTCCAGAAGTCTTCCACTAAGGATTCAGTTCTAGTAATATGACCGATATGTGTGACTTCATGAACAGTTGCGTGTCGTCTGTCGTTTTAGAGAATACTTTACCTCATGGCATTGTCCAGAAGGCTTGCATTAAGGTTTCAGTTCTAATAATATGACCGATATATGTGACTTCATGAACAGTTGGGTGTCGTTTTAGAGAATACTTTGACTAAAGACAACGCCCAGAATTTCTCCATACAGGGGTTAGTTGTAATATTACGACCGATATCTGTCACACATTGAAGTGTCAGGCATACTTAGTTGCATTAGAGCACATTTCCACTATGGAAAATGCCCGAAGGCATTATATGCAGTATTTGGTTCCTATCTTACCGCCAATATCAGTTGTATCAATTAGAACCAGTTGTGCTTTGTTGCATTAGAGAATATCTCGAACACACACATCAGCCGAAAGCCTGCTACTCTGGCCACAATTGTAGTCTTATGACTGACTTAAATCTGTCAGATCAAGAAGTTGCAGGCGTGATTATTAAGTTGACTGATATAAAATATGTTGTGTAAATATACTGAAGCTACCAGCAAATGCAAGATATTGTTAGTAACTTTGGTAGTGCAGGTATAGAAACCCGGTGGTTTGTAAACCTGATCAGGAAGGCAGCCACGCCTCATTCACGGCAGAGAGGACTGGCGGGGGGGGGGGGAGAGCTCAATGTCAACTCCATATATTAACACTATAGGGAGGGGGTGCTAAGTCAGCCCTGGGGAGGGGCACTGGGACAAACTTTTGCCCCCCCCCGTCCTTCAGGAGAACCCTGCACACGCCTATGATAGACGTACAGTATGCTAGACGCGAATGTTCATTCGCGAGAGCGGCGCACGCACCGATGTTGATTTCTGGTGCATACCGCTGTAGTTACTTTGGGCACTGAAATGTCAATTACTTCTAAAATAGTCTTAACTGTGGTGGTTGAAGCACTATCAACTTGTTAACGTGTTCTCATATCCACTAAAACATACATTCCCGCTCCAGTTGAGAACGTGCCGTTCTGCGCTGAACTTGGACAGTTCTAAGCCAAAAGATCAAGCAACATTGTGCATCGGCCTTGGACGCGTGGGCGTCAACGCGGTCGACGCGTGCCAGTGGTTTCGCGCCCTTTTCCTCCACAGGCGCGACTAGATGCTTTTGACGCGTAGGCGCGTGCATAAGCGTCAAATGCGCCTCTCGGCGTATACGTCGGAGGGGAATACGCGAGCAGGCGCGAGGAATCAAGCCAGGCTTGATATTTCGCCTCGCGTACGCTACGTCACCACGCGTACAGAGGCGCCAACCAACCAGAGGCCGCGATGACTTCTTATGCTGTGCCTAATGGCCGCCGCTTCGAAGGCACAGCCGAGTGCTGAAAGCAAGCATGAAAACTATTCCAAACGTTTCTCTATGACCGCTTCGTAATTTAGAACGACAACGAAACGAGGAACAACTGCGAGTGCTATCAGCGTGATGCAGTTTCGTGCCGCGTTCGAGCGACGCCGACAAATCCAGTAAATGCCGGCCGGCTATGCTAGCGCCGGTCCCGTGTGCGATCGTCGGCCGAGCGAAAGGAGCATGTCGGTGTTCTTGTGCTTTGATCTGTGACTTCTCTGCTAAAAACGAGTGTAAACAGACTTCGGGGGTTCGAAGGTTTGAGCGTGAGCTCTTGCCTACCGCGGAGGCAATTCAGATCGGTGTCATCTGCATCCAGCGCAGGCCTCTACCATCTAGTTCGTATGAACCAGCACATGCGAGGTACATCGGCTGAAAAACTCTACGGTAGTTTCCGTCGCAACATAGACACCATATACGACGCCCGAAATATCGCATAGTTCATACGGAGGAGTTTTTATCTGCACTGTGTTTGTTTTCAACATCAATATTCATCATCGCTGAAAGTGAACCTCGCACTAGCCAACACATTTCCGTGATGTGAAAACGTACGTACTTATATAAGTGTATTCGCGAATTGTATGACGCGGAAACATTCGTTGGCTTCGGTGCTAATCGTTTTCGTGTGTTGCCAAGCTAATAACAAGCGTGCGTTGCTTGGTAGCAGTGAGATGTGACTTCGTGTCGGGTAACAGCGACGCATACACACTGAGCTGTCAGCGGTATCATTTCCATTCACGTACAAGACAGAAACTCGAGCGTGCGTTGCTGTGGTGATCGAAAAAGAAAGTTGCATGATTAAGTGGTGCTGGTATTGCCTGCTATTTCACTTCTCGCTTCTTCTGCTTCTCTGCCACGCTCAGTAGCACATACGTTGTTTGGAGGCATTCAACACACACATTCTTAATTTATAGTTCATTCTGATACTCATAGCTAGAGGCATACAATGGCGCTTCTCCGTCGTTTAACAGTTTACTATAACATAACGCGCGTTCTGTTTACAGCTGGACAGATAACTGAAAACCTTGTCAGAAGCACCTGATTTGAAATCAGCTGCATGATGACACGATTGTTGGAAGAGAAGATCACCACATGTATGCACAGAATGAATGAAGGTGCACTAGTATGGTACTGCACTTTGGATAGAAGAAATGCAAAAAAGTACCTCTTGTGACTTATTAGAACTTTAAGAGCTGTGCATGTATTTATCTGTGCCTCCAGACTGTATTGAGCTGAATATCTTCGATGGTTCCGAACATTGAATATTTGTATGTGTTTCCAAGGAGTCCTTCATTTCTGTTCGGTTTTTTAGTATATGCATTAACTTGGATTGTATACACGCATTCACTTAAGCATATTCTGTTTAGTTCTGTTGGAAAACTTGCCAAAACGTCTTTACGGTGCTCTGGTGCAATCCTTTGATGAGTATCTGTCCCATCAAAAATTTTTGGCATGCTTTATTGCATTATAAAGTATTTTGACAATTGATGACATGTGAAAGCCACAGTGCTTGGCTGTAATCTCAAAACCAATGTCTGTCTTCAAGAAGTGTTAGATGCATTTTGTAGATGGTAAATGATATTTAACTACAAGCAAAGTGCTGAAGTCTTCAACACAGCACTGATCCGCAATCACCACCCAGCTTAGAAGTCATTTGTAGAGCTCTCTAACACGTTCAAATGAAGTTATCAAACACTGGATTGATCTATTTGGTTTGATTCCTTATACCAGTGCGTCTGACTTTTTGGAGGCACTTTTATTATAATAATGTCCTATTTCTCTCATTTATTACAGGGGTGCACTCAAAGGTAGTGATATTTGTTTACCTTGGCACACTTTATTTGATATTACTGTTTAAATTCTTTCATTTTGTATATATGTACGTCACTTTTGCAGTAGCCTCACAGTGAGCAGCCATATTGGAAAATAAATAAATATACCATCCGAAAGTGTTCCACGCAGTGCTCGGTTCCAATCTGGTCACTAATATCTGTTGCATCATGATGTGTCAGGTGTGTTTTATTGCATTGTAGAACATTTTGGCTGCCTTCCATGAAGGGTTCAGTTTCAATATTATGACCGATATCTGTGACGTCATAAAGAGTTGGGCGTCATTTGTTGTTTTAGAGAATACTTCGACTAAAGACAACGTCCTGAAGTCTCCCATACAGGATTCAGTTCCAATATTATGACCGATATCTGTGACTTCATGAACAGTTGGGTGTCGTCTGTCGTTTTAGAGAAAACTTTGACTTAAGACAACGTCCAGTAGTCTTCCACTAAGGATTCAGTTCTAATATTATGACCGATATCTGTGACTTCATGAACAGTTGGGTGTCGTCTGTCGTTTTAGAGAATACTTTGACTGAAGACAACGTCCAGAAGTCTTGCATTAAGGTTTCAGTTCGAATATTATGACCGATATAAGTGACTTCATGAACAGTTGGGTGTCGTTTTAGAGAATACTTTGACTAAAGACAACGTCCTGAAGTCTTCCATAAAGGGTTCAGTTCCCATATTATGACCACTATCTGTGACTTTATGAACAGTTGGGTGTTGTCTGTCGTTTTAGAGAATACTTTGACTAAAGACAACGTCCAGAAATCTTGCATTAAGGTTTCAGTACTAATAATATGGCCGATATCTGCGACTTCATGAACAGTTGGGTGTCGTCTGTCGTTTTAGAGAATACTTTGGCTAACGAGAACGTCCAGAAGTCTTCCATACAGGGTTCCCTTCCAATATTATGACCGCTATCTGTGACTTCAAGAACAGTTGGGTGTCGTCTGTTGTTTTAGAGAATACTTTGACCAAAGACAACGTCCAGCAGTCTTCCATACAGTGTTCAGTTCCAATATTATGACGATATCTGTGACCTAATGAATAGTTGGGTGTCGTTTGTCGTGTTAGCGAATACTTTGACTAAAGACAACGTCCAGATGTCTTGCATTAAGGTTTCAGTTCTAATATTATGACCGATATCGGTGACTTCATGAACAGTTTGGTGCCATTTGTCGTTTTAGAAAATACTTTGACTAAAGACAATGCCCAGAAGTCTTCCATACAGGGGTCAGTTGCAATATTATGACCGATATCTGTCACATCATGAAGTGTCAGACACAGTTAGTTGCATTAGAGCACATTTCGACTATGGAAAATGCCCGAAGGCATTCCACGCAGTATTTGGTTCCTATCTTATGGCCAATATCACTTGTATCAATAAGAACCAGGTGTGCTTTGTTGCATTATAGGATATTTCGAACACACACATCAGCCGAAAGCCTGCTATTCTGGCCTCAATAGTAGTCTTATGACTGACCTAAATCTGTCAGATCATGAAGTTGCAGGCGTGATTATTAAGTTGACTGATATAAAATATGTTGTGTAAATATACTGAAGGTAACAGCATATGCAAGATATTGTTAGTAATTTTAATAGTGCAGGTATAGAAACTTGGTGGTTTGTAAACATGATCAAGAGGGCAGCCACGCCTCAGTCACCGCAGAGAGGAGGGGGGGGAGCTCAATGTCAACTCTATATATTAACATAATAGGGAGGGGGTACTAAGTTAGCCCTGGGGAGGGGCACTGGGACAAACTTTTGCCCCCTCCTTCCTTAAGGAGAACCCTGCACACGCCTATGGTAGACGTACAGTATGCTAGACGCGAATGTTCATTCGCGGGAGCGGCGCACGCACTGATGTTGATTTCTCGTGCATACCGCTGTAGTTACTTTGGGCACTGAAATGTCAATTACTTCTAAAATAGTCTAAACTGTGGTGGTTGAAGCACTATCAAGTCGTTAACGTGTTCTCATATCCTCTAAAACATACATTCCCGCTTCAGGTGAGAGTGTGCCGTTCTGTGCTGAACTTGGACAGTTCTAAGCCAAAAGATCAAGCAACTTATTGCATCGGCCTTGGACGCGTGGGCGTCAACGCCGTCAACGCGTGCCAGTAGTTGCGCGCCCTTTTCCTCCACAGGCGGGACTAGACGCTTTTGACGCGTAGGCGCGTGCATACGCGTGCCGGTGGTTGGCACTTTCTTCGGTATAGCGTCGCGCTGCGGCCCGCCAAGTCCTCTTTTTTTTAAAGATAAAGAGAAGACTGCGGACGCCGCCGACGGCGGTGGATGGTTTGGTGTCACTTATAAAGTGTATTCACACTTAAAAATTACGATGTAGCGTTCCAATACTAAATTCCTATATGGTGTAGGAATCGAGAGCTTCTCCTACCTGGCGCCTCGTTCCCTAGTTGCCGTGCGCGCGCCGACAGCGTAGCCCGGGCGCGCATAAGCTCTGGCAACCGCCAAGATGGCTGCCAGGGTGCCTCTTGGTCTGGGCCAGTCACGGAGGAAGAAAAGGTGAGGAGAGGCCATGACATCACTCGTAGTGAAGCCGCGGTGAAGCCGCAAGTCGGCTATAGTGACTGGGAAAGTTCTTCTGTCTTGTTTACGTATGAATGCGAAGCAGAAGGCGCGACTCCCTCCCTGTCTCAAAAAGCACGTGGCCTGCGCGCCGCGTGTGCCGGTGCTATCCGAAACCAACGGAACGGATTTCAACACACTGTCTTGCCGCAATACGGTTGACGAAATCTCTGCGTATGACTCTTGCACTGCCGGCGTTTACGATAAACACGGCAAGTTGTACGTTAACCTTTTTTTATTTGATGTGTTCTTTGTGAAAATAAAGATGATACTTCGGACATTGCCGTGCGACGAACCAGACACCGAAATTTGTACAGCTTTTTTCAGCTTGTGTGCGTGGCAGCCCGTTGAGTTTGCACCGACCTGCATGCTTTCGCCCCTCTTTTGTCCGACGCCCACTGGTTCCTACAGATATCCCAAAGGCCATGATTTCATTAGGATGAAAGCAGCGAAGACCACCCGAAAGTGCGTGGGAACACGTCTCCAGTGTGTTTCACGCACACTAGTAGCTACGGAGAACGGAGACCAGGATCACGTAGGGCAAATGGTGGGAAAGTTAGCCAAAGAAATGCGTGAGAAAAGGTCTGCGGGAAGCTTCACGCGTCGACACAGCCGCCAAGGATGGCAGGGAAAGCCAGCCAAATGCTAGGAAAGATGTCTCCGGGATAAGTGGCTAGTTATTAGAGGCAAATGAAGAGAAGGCGCTTGATTCTGTCTTCCTTATCTGGAACACAGCTTAGTGCCAACCGCCAACTGCTAACTGTACATGAACATGAAAAACAAGGTTAGATTACTGTCTCAATAAGGGCCTGTGGACCACAAATGAATCGTCAGTTGTCATAAGAAGCAACACCGCATAACTGTCACTAACCTGCAAGGCATTCATTGAACGAATTCTTGAGCACAGTCGTTATCTTCTATGATGGCTTTTCAGCATAATTTTGAAGGACGCTGCAAATTCGGAGTACGTATACGCGCGCTCGTTCCGTGATTTCTAGTTCAGACATTTGGTTACAACCACCACCGGAGGGAAATCGCGTACTTAAGAATGCGGCACAAAGAATGGATGCTGTCGAACACCTGCAGTACGCCATGGTTAGGTGCGAGGCCCATGAAAACGCGCACACCGCCGCTGGACCGCCTGAACGGTGCCGCACCGCACAACATCAATAATAACAAAACTCCGCCATTTTGCCTAGTGAATATGGCCGCGCGTGACGTAATTTCCGCCACATTTTTTACGCCCTTCACCAGCTGGGCGTGCCTTCTCCTTACCTTTCCTTCCGCAGTGGGGCCAGTCAACCGTCGGCTCCTTCCCGCACTGGCATGTCCGAGCACGCTATGCTGGCGCGCTGCGCGGGCCTACGTCACTACGCAGCGCCATTCCCCTTTGGGCACGCGTGACATCCTCCTCTCCTACGAGCTGTGTTCAATTGAATCAAGGTGGTTTTGATTGCAAATGTCCCGATTGGTAAAGTGTAATTTTGAACCACTTCATAATAAAAGTAATATGTGACCTCTTCTATCTAATTACTTGTTTCTTGGCCTATCCCCCAGAATGGATGTCAGCCATGCATTTAGGACATCATTATCCTCATCATCATCATCAGTGCTTCTGCTAGCAGTATTCAACATATATTGCTTGTAATTTACCTTTCATTTTCTGGCCACAAGTTTACCCCAGTAAGAAGTTTCGTCATGAACATAGTGACGGCTATTTTTGTCGTCGTCATGAACATGTTACAATGAGGTGTTTTAACACATACGAGCTGGAGTACATGCTATTTGGTATAAGGGCACTCAAAGTGTACACACTGGTAAGGTGAAAAGAGCAAGGTGCGCTGTATCTCAGGATTGTAACAAAGGAAATGTTACAGAAAAGATATATTATTCGCACACCGAATACCAAGCCGTGCTGCACAGTGGCCGTGCTAGCTAGTCAAGATGCAGCGGACACTTGGCGAAGGACTGGCACTGAGCTAACGGGCGCGCTGTGTGTGGGTGGATAAGTGGTAACCGAATCGTTGTAATCGCAAGCTCAACCTCTTCAGATTCCTTCTGCTAGTGAGTGTTTTTTTTTTCTCGGAGATTTATCATCAGCGGCAGCCTGTCGTATTTGGCCAGATGGCCAGAAATCCGCGTGCTATAGCTTTTGCTGCAGAGATGTTCACGAGAGAACTTTAATGCATTACCGGCGGTACAACAACACTCGCCATGGCGGTCTAGTAGATAAGGCACTGGGCTGCTCACAAGCAGGTCAGGCCGGGGCGTCCTCATTTTCGATGGAGACGAAAATGCTTCAAGGCGCCCATATTTAAGTGACGTTAAAAAACCCCAGCTGTTTGAAATTTCCGGAGCCCTCCACTACGGCGTCTCTGGTAATCATATCGTGGTTATGGGACGCTGAACCCCAACACCAAAAAATGACACAACAACATCAACTGTCAAATTTATAACAGGGTGGAATATTTTCTCAAGGCATGCATTCGGAATTCAATTGTAAAAAGGGGGAGAGTTGCCAGTTGAAGAAGCGTGCTCCAGTTCTGGATAGAGTAATGCTTCATAAAGACGCAGCTTTTTAAAGCTCAAGAAAATTTCTGGGCAAAAAGTCTAAATATTCAAGGTGGTGTCAATCAAAATTTGGATATGCGTACATCAAGACACAATATTTATAGAACGGAACCTACTTGCAGGTTTTCAATAAACAAGAAATGCATAGTGAGAGAGAACTTGTAGATTACAAAAAATAGAGGGTGCATGATTTTGCCCTTTAAGAATGGAGCGTAATGAGGCGATTGCTAGCCTTGTTTCGGTTCTCGGTGCATGCCTCAACTATGCTGTAAAGAAATCAATGACTGAGTGCGTAATAATAATCTTTTAAAACAATGCTAGTATGTCTGCTCCAAGTGGAATTGTTAAGTGCCCGCTCGCTTTAGGTGTTCTTTTGCGAATTATTCTACGGCATACTACACTTCCATTAGGCAGTGCGCGAACATATATATGGTCGCTTTGTAGTAAGTGGGCCCACAAAACACCCGCTCGTTGCCTATGCTTTCACGCCTGGTGCAATTCTACGCTTCGAGCACGAATATTAGGTATATTAGGCAGACTGCTTTCAGTATATACATTACATTCATATTTATGATGGTGTGTGTATTTACATGACATTTTGTGTTTACGTTCATATTGTGTGTATGTGTGTGTGTTTACATGGCCAATAAGTCCTATTGTTCATGACATGGATAGTGTGACGATCCCGTCGTATACGTTAAACTCTTTGCGCCAGACACATGTGGCACTAACCTGTATACCGAGGATGGCTACGTGCGCAAGGTGATTCATAGTTAATATTTACTCAGGAATGGTGAGAACAGTCACGGGGAAGTTTAATGTGAGCGCGTTAAGAGAAAGCTTACGTAGTTAGTTCTGACCCTGCGAACGCTAAGATTAAATATCATGTTCCCAGCAGAAACTCCCGCGTTGGGCATAGCAATCAATTTTGAAAGAAATTTACATTCTTTTATTGCGCTGGGAACGTTCGAGAAAGAAGACAGAGCAGTGAGATAGGATAGAGCACACACTTACAATTCATTTTATTGCGCAGATGGCGGGATTCTATATACAGTCAAGGGCGAGGAGGTCCCACACAGACGACAAGACAAATAAGATAGCATGCGCCAGACCATCTCATTCCAATCTTTATTTAACAACTTAGCAGAAAATATATTTGTATTCATTATCCAACAGATGAACAGACAGGGAACTGACACACTCAGTTCCTGCTTTACGGATTAAAAAAGCCTCATATATTTCACGTGCACTCTGGTCCTTATATCTTACCATTACTTGGAACTCATCAAACTTCGGGGTGCACCAAAAATTCTCACAGTGACTTGCCAAACGGCTGCCCACTGCTCCGCGCATCAGGTTTGCGTGCTCCCTGAGGAGACCGTTCAGACAGCGCCTTGTCTGACTGATGTAGCATCAAACACATGATAAATAAATAATATATACAACGTCTATAATACATTCTACAAACATCTTAGCGTACTTCTTATTGCACCCGACATTGAAGATCCTTCACTGTTAACTATTTTACAAAAAAGAGATTAGCTTGTTTTTTGTTGTGAAGACAGCCTTTCTCACTTCTCAATCTCAATGCTCACAAAAATCTCATTGCTCTATCTTCTTTCTCAAACGTTCCCTGCGCTTTAAGGAAAGTAAATTTCTTTTAAAATGCAATATTAACCAGCCCAAGTAGCCACTCTTTTATAGCAATCAAGTACCCTACCACAGAGCCACACTTTTTCTTGAAACTGGTTTCCAAACAAGCCGTCGTGTTTTTGAAACCTCAAACATGGTTGTTGTGCTGGATATCCAGTCTTAAAAACATTGCATATATGTACTGCTATGATATAGCCATCGTGTTGGGTTAACGTCAGTTGCAGCTTGGTTAACACCCAGGCATTGTACAATATGCAGAAGTTGCTGCAAAAAGTCGATTGAGTTACCATAGGACGGTAAGAGCTCGTATTCACCTAGATTTACCAAAAGCAAAGGCATAAACCAATACGCAAGAAGCCCATTATTAAGGTAGTGGTGAGATGGAAAAAAGGGCTTTCAGAGTTTCGCTTCAGAATAGATTTGGAGCTCTAAACGAGATAACTAATGCTAGCGTTGACACGATGAAGAATATTTTTGCTAGTATAATTAAAGAGTGTGCAATTAAATTTAGAGGTACAGACACTAGATAGAACACTCGAAAACTATTTCCGGAGACAAAAAAAAATTCCTTAAGAGACGACAAACCATGAAAGCCTCCAATGCAACGAACAATATAGAGCTAGTCGAGCTTTCGAAGATAATAATAGGCGCAAGGTTGCCTACAGAAGAAGGTATGACATGTAGAGACTTGAGCAGGCTGTAAAATGCGGCAGAAGTCAATAAGCTGCGAAGGCAAACTTGTGCAAAGGAAAATGTAGGATGTATGCACAAAAGTGAAAGGAAAGAAATTTCGCAACCAATATGAATTGGATATTTGAGTGGCGGGGGAGCTCTACAGAGAGCTGTACAGAAGGCGTAGGAAACAGTACGATATTATGAGAAGCAATAATCGCCCAGAGAAATTCGACATGCTTCCAGTAACGATTGGAAGTTAGGGAAAGCCGTACAAGGAATGAAAAAAGCAGAGCTGCTGGTGATGATAAGGTAACAGCGGATTTCCAAAAAAGATGGCGGAGAAATTGTGTTAGAAAAACATGCTGCATTATATAAAATGTGTCTCTTGATCGGAAAAACAGCAGAATCTTGGAAGAGTGGCACCACCATTTTTGATCCATAAAAAGGAGCCGTGAAGGACTTGAAAAATTACAGGCTGATGAGCTTATGGTCCGTTCTCTACAATTCATGTACAAAAGTAATAGCTAATAAAATTAAGGAGACATTAAAATTTAACCAATCAAAGGACGAAGCGAGAGTTCTTAAAGGCTACTTAACAATAGACCATACTCATACTATCAATCACGTAGTAGAAAACTGCGCAGAACAAAACCAACTCTTATACATAATTTTCACAGATTACGAGAAGGCGTTTGACTCAGGCGAGACATAAGCAGCATTGCAGGGACTACAGAATCAGGGCGTCGACAAACTCCACATAAATACACTGGACAAAATCTACAGTAAATCCACAGCAACCATAATTCTCCATGAAAAAAGCGACAGTATCCCAATAACAAAGAATGTAAGGCCGGTAGAAACGATCCCTCCAATGCTATTCAGCTCGTGTACAGGAGGTTTTGATGACCCTAGATTGGGAAGAGTTAGGCATTGAAGTTAATAGAGAGTGCCTAAGTAACCCGCGATTCACTGAAGACATTGCCTTGATGATTAACTTAGGGGACGAATAAAGCTCATCAATACTGAACTGGACACGAAAATCCAAAGAATAGATCAAAAAAATTAATGTGCACAGAACTAAATTAATGTGCAGCAGTCTCGACGAAAAACAGCACTTCATTGTTTTCTGGTGGAGAGAGAGGCTGGAAGTTGTAAAAAAAGATAAGATTATGTTACAGGTAGTAACCATAGAGCCGTACTATGAGAGTGGAAGAATTTGAAGAATGAGGATAGAGTGGATAACATTCGGCAAACATTTTGAGATCTTGAATGGTAATCTGCCACAAACCTTCTAGTGTAAGGCATATAACAGCTGCGTCTTGCTGGTTCTTACCTATAGCAGAAACCTGCAGGCTTACAAAGAAGGTTTAGCTTAAACTGAGAATGATGCTGCGAGTGGTGAAAAAAAATGATTAGTGTAACCTTAAGAGACAATAAAAGAGTGAAATGGGTCAGGGAACAAACTGGGATTAAGGATATCGCACTCAAAATCAAGAAAAAATGGACATGGGCATGGCACGTAGCTCGTAGGCAGGATAAACAGTGGTCCATAAGGGTAACTAACTGAGTGTCCAGAGAAGGCAAAGGCATCAAGGGGAGACAGAAAATTAGGTGGGCCGATGAGAATAAAAGATTCGCAGGTATGACGTGGCAGTCGAAAGCACAAGACCGGGTTTATTGGCGGATCATGAGAGAGGCCGTTGCCCTGCAATTGTCATAGTCAAGCTGATGATAGTGTAAGTAAGCGCTTTTCGCGGAAATTGATTGATGTAGCAGTGTCCAGGGCTACCATCCTCTTGAGAACACACGGTACATATCAGCTTACCGGCTCTGGGGTTCCTAGTACACAAGGTGCATTTGGCATTGTTACGAAACTGTAAATAACTGGCTGTATAAAGCACAACTGACTCCTCCACGTATATATGTGTGTAAATTTGTAGATATCTTTAGTGTCACTCAGCAACGTTTTGCTTAATAAAAAATAGTACACAGTCACCTACCCGCATGATTCGCATAATATCGTTGCCAAAGTAGGTGAGATTGGCCGATTTTTCTGTTATGGACACTCAAGCCACGGTGTTGCTTTTTGGTGGAATACTCGACTGCCGAGCAGGGTGAACGAGCCAAGTCCTGGACATTTTGTCGCTTTCCTTGTGATAACGGCTGAGGGCAACGACGCCATGAAAATGAGTAAACTTGGCTGTCTGACAACAGCTTTCGCATTAAACAAAAATACCGAGTAGGTCTGTTGTTTGCGGCCAATGGTGGCGGTGCCAATCTGGGGGCACCGGCTCCACATTTTAGGTATTGTTTGCTGACGCACTACGCTTATTGCATTCATTGTATTGATGTTAATTGTATTGCATTAGAAAACTAACAATCTCCAGTTGCCAATGACAGGTAATATTGTCACCTAGAGTTAAGTTGGAATGCGTAGCAGTAAAAACACTATGAGCAAAAACCAGGATTTTTGCTGTATTAGCCTTTGTTGCACTGGCAGTGCGCCAAAACTGTTCAACACAACCGAAGAAATTTTCTGAGGCTCCTAATTAGGCGTTACGCAAGGCTCATGTGAATAGATATTGCTTATAAAGCAGTTTAAAGAAATGCAGGTTTCAATTAAAATGGGCAGTATAATGTACGTTTATGCAAGAAAAACTGTTTTGTTCTTTTTCTGTAGAAAACAGCATCAAATGGGTTTTCTGGCTTCAATGTATTTTATTTCCGCGCGAAGTTCATTTCCGTTTTGACGAATAGTTCGTGAATATACCTACTGGAGTTCAGAACTATATGACGGCTCTTGTTCAGGCTTTACTGACAAAGATACAAACTACCGACTGACCTATCGAAGATGAAACTCAGAAATTTTCAATTTGAAGCAGCTAGCCTTTCTCCTGGTTTCCATAAAGAAAAAATTGATGTAAGGTAATTAAAAAATTGTGCTCTTCAGCACTACTCAATGTTTATGAAATTTTTAATTACCTTATCACGAAGGTGCTTAACCAGCGCTTCAATAAAATCATTTTTTTGTTTCTTCTTCGTTATGCTCATGATATCAGAACATAACCACGCGCAGATTTGCTGTTTCTTGTGCAAGTGTCTTGCAAAACTAGTATTGTTCTCAGAGATGCAATAAATATCGTGAAAACATTTATGTAGAGAGGGATCATTCGTGTGTATAGGAGGAGTTTGCGCTAAAAGGTATCACTAGCATTTGCTGGAGGTGTGCACAATACTTATTCCTGCGCAGGTCCGGTCCGCCGACCAGCTAGTGTGGCTGGAAGAAGAGTGGTGTCGTTGCCAGAAATTACGCAGGAAGATCTGGATATTGCCGGACGAGCAAGTCTAACCATTGTTCGTGGAATAGACGACGCGGAAAGATCTCTGCTCAATGATGGTAATTTTGACAGCCCTCCAAATGACTTATGAGTCCATCCGGTCATCGACTGCACTATCTTCCTCACATGAAATTTTTTTGCCAGTGTTCTGAAGCAGTGCATGACAACTAAAAATAAAACTTCGCAGACGAGCATTATAATTTCTGTACGGAGTTGAAGCGTATAACCTATCGAGACAAATGAATTGTTAAGCTTAAATGAAGAAACCTCAGGAGGGGACGAAAATACCTGATTTGCGAGAAGGTCATATTGCTCAATTGCCTAAGGCACATGCTTCATTGAGCAAGAATTTATAACGGTCCAGTCTACTAATCTTCCGAGTCTGTCAGCACTGGTAAAGGGGCTTTGGAAAACAAGGGATATGAGCCCGAATCTTATGAGTGCGCTGGCTTTTTTGTTGAATACCACTGGGCCCCTAAAGCCTTGCACTCTGCTCTAGAATTGTTGATAGTGATATACTCTAGGAAGCTCCCACATACGCGATAACGAACACACGCCGATTAAATCACTAGACGATAGGTAATTCCATTTAGCTTCATCTTTCTCTAGTATGCAATATTCACATTAGGGATTTTTTCGTTTAGGATTGCACGACCGGTAATGTTAGCAGTAGCCCCGCCGCGGTGGTCTAGTGGCTAAGGTACTCGGCTGCTGACCCGCAGGGCGCGGGTTCAAATCCCGGCTGCGGCAGCTGCATTTCCGATGGAGGCGGAAATGTTGTAGGCCCGTGTGCTCAGATTTGGGTGCACGTTAAAGAACCCCAGGTGGTCTGAATTTCCGGAGCCCTCCACTACGGCGTCTCTCATAATCATATAGTGGTTTTGGGACGTTAAACCCCACATATCAATCAAATCAATGTTAGCAGTAATCTCGGCGAAGATGACAGCACTTTTTGTTCCCATAATATTACCAAAATAATATATTGTGATATTGACACTAAGTACTCTCATATCTTTCCACTTTTTAGCAGCGCACATCTTTTTAATATTTTTAGTCGGCATTCGGCCTAATATTAGGATTGCGACATAAATTATAAACGGACACGACAAAAAATATAAAGCCTTCCTAACTTCTCTGAGCGGAGACGCTTAGCGAAACAACTCTCAAGAACCCGAGACATTTTCTTTAGCTTTCGACACGCTTAATGCTTTAGCAGAACAAGAGCAAAACTGCCACATTTTCAGAGCTGTAATAAGATACAGACGCTGGAGCAAGGCATGTGCTTTCGCTCTATCTTTTCAATGATTGCGCTGTGATTTGCCCCATTAGTCACCAGATAATTCTGAATATGTGCTATAAAACGTATGATTACTCTATATGCTTCAAGATATGCTAAAGCTTTCTTGTTTCAAGTAGCGTTCAGGGTTGCCTTGAATAACGACATTTGGTTCGCACAGGTATATTTGCAAAGCGGAAATCCACCGCCGCTCAGCAGTCTGCCTTTTTCGGCTTCAAGCTCATCGTTCAGGCCCTTGGTAGGGACGGTCTCATTGGCCTCGAAGCAACGCGGGAACTGGCTCGACGGTACGTTACCTGATTGGGCAGACTCGTAAATCAACCTAACTTTTGTGTAACAGTACTATATATGTGACAGTGCCTAAATATGATACAATTTATGTAACATGCCTTTCAATACCACGCAGTCACTAGTTCGTCAGTGTGTGCTTTTCAAATGAATACGTTTTAACCACAAAATTATTCCACCGAGAAAACGAGCGTAAAGAAAGTGAAGATAGTACTGAAGAACAAGATATTTCGTTTCAATTAGGTTTCTGACAACAACTAAAGAATTTGCAATAAACTAGGAGAAAAAAGTTAATCAATCCACTTGCGGGTGTCCTGGTCACACAGAAACTTACACCCACAAAACAGTGGTAGCAAAAATCACCGAAAATGTACATAACCCGTTTCACGCATTTACGAAGAAGGAGCTTACGTGCATATACCACGTAAGGAACCACTTTCCGAAGTTTAACTTTTGCTAACAAAAACAAAACGACTGCGTTTTTAGGGCATGAGGGTGGTCATGATCACTCTATGTAGTCGTTATTTAGTGAAATTTGTGTAGTGTTAAGAAGCTGTCGTTCGCTAATTGTATTAAAATATATTAGCGGCGGCAACAACGGTGCGTGTTTACTATAATTAGGGCAATATTTTGTTGATTTGCCACTCTTCTCGTTTGCGTGTTTAGTACTTTACTGAGGTAGGGTGTTCTCCTGTGAGAGTTTGTAGATTAGTGTTGTTTGTTCTTTTACGCTAAATTTGCGATTGCAGCATACGTTGTGTGTGAGAGTAGAATAACCCAGGATAATGGTATGTTTTCTTAAAACATCATGGTTGTGTGTGAGAAATGAAATCGAACAGCGCATGTTTGTAATACAGTGAGCATGTACGCGTTGTTGATTGTTGTAGTGCCCGAATTCAGGAATTGATAATGAAGTATTCGTGAAAAACAGCAATCTAAAAGAACCGTCTTCATACATGTAGTTCATTCGAGAAACCCGCCCAGCATCGGATCAATAGCTTTTGAAAAAGTTATAAATATGAAAACCACGTCATCCCACAAGACGTGTTCGTTAAATATACGTCCATCGTATTTTTTCAAGTTACAATCTTAACTTCTGCATTATTTATCATAACAGGTTCGAGAGTGGTAATACGTGTTCCTTGTTGCCTTGTTTTTGAGCATGTTGATAACTAAGCAGTTTTCAGTAGTCGAGTAAAATATTTTGAACCGCGCTTTGATACCTATAACTATTACCTGAGTTCATTAATGAATTTTGTGGAAAAACAAACTGGTGTTAGCTGCATATAAAATACATTTAGCTCTATGATGTCTTATCGGATTTTTGTTGACATAAAGCACAAATTTCATTGGTCCAAGGATACTTCTCTGAAGAACGCCCGATATGAGCGTTCATTCGTCTGATTTTTTTCCCTTATACCCAAAGACTGCTTTTTCTGCTGAAAAATATGAGAATATCAAACAGTGTGCTTGTCCCTGATGCCATAGGATTCCAACTTTCCTAACAAAAATGCTGTAGTTAGAAAGGTTGATTGCCCTTGAAGAAGGTAAGCATATGCGAAATACTGTTTCGTACTAATTTCTCTAATATGATCTTTTGTGTAAGTGCCGCAAGATCAGTGAACGTTCTTTTACGAAAACCATATTCCGCTCTATGTACCACATTATGGAAATGTGCAAAAAATGACAAGCGCTGTACTTGCTCAATTGTTCATTAAATATTTATGCCACCTTTTACCACGAAATTGTTTTATGCTGGGGCCCACCACAACTCATTTCACATTATTGCATGAAGGAAATGAAGTTTTAAAAGAAAAAAAGAAAGGATTACAAATAAGGCTACTACAAGAAAAGCATCGTCGCCGGGTGTCAAACCTTCGACCACTGGCTCCGCAGTAAGCGGTACGGAACCCCTCGCTCACAAAGCGTGCGCTCTTCAGCTTGCTAACGGCGAGCAATTTATAGACACGCTTGGCGCTCCTCTCACCTCGGCACTAGTGAGATGGTGTGCGGTGGCGTAGAGGGTACGCTCCAGAGATCGTTGCCTCCCTCGTTGCGATGCCCGAGTGCCTCAACAGGGTGTGGCCGCTCATGCGTACGTGCGCGTATCTCCTGGTTGGGGTGCTTCATAGATATTGTGCTTCAACCGCAACTTTTCTTTGAAGTTTCTGGTTAAGAAGTACACGAAGCTCGCTCGCGGCAGCAACCGCTTTTACGAAAGGCACGCGCTTTTAACCACTTGTCACAGTTGTTCACGCTCGTCCTGCACTTGTGCGTTCGTTTCGTGCGTCTTTCTTTGTATTCGAGCAGCTCGCATTGACTTTTTCATAGAAAGACCTCCATTTCCGGCTCGAAATTTAGTTTTACTGAAAAAAAGGTGGAAGAATTTGCAGACATTGACTTTTTTTGCAAGAAACAAAAAAACGGCAATTTTAGTTCAAAAGATTCGAGGCGGTTACCTGAGGCGATCATGATGCAGTAAAGGTCCATTGGTAACTTTTTGTGCAAGAACAACGCTTCACTATCTATCATGCAACATTCTCTCTTGCGCAATCAACATAATAAAAACAGCATATACTTATATATACATTAGTACATCTTGGGTCCACCGTCAAGCACACCTTGAGGACGACGACAAACGAAATGAAGTAAGCGTAACATGTCGCATTGAAGCCCAAACGAAGTATCATGATCTCTGTCGGATTGCTGTAGGCTTTAAGAACATGCCATTCAAAATTTGACACGGGGGGCTCACGTGTTTCAGTAGAAAAAAAATAAAGGATAGGTCTTCCGTGCTGAAAACAGTTAAGTCCCCAGTTGTAACCGTTGTACTCTCCACCCTCTTAGTGCTCATTTCTTGTGTCATTTCTAATTGAAGTGCGCGCTGCAAACTTTGAGTTGCTTTCCGTTCTTCGTGTGACGTTACGATTTGTCGCTGTCAGATTAAGTTTTTCGTCCTTGAGTCAAAACAATGCATAATAAATGCTCAACTACCTCTGTGAAGGCACGTTACATTATCGGGTTATAGCGATTCCTGAGACAGATAGATCAGCCATGTTTTTTAGGTACCGCTTTCACTTTGGTGACTTGCATGTCACGTGAATACATTTCAAAGGAACAACTGTGGCTAAATGCGTGGCCCAGAAATGATGCGAGAGTGTCGATTAGATATATCACTCGTTGTAGTTGGATTTATAGAAGACCAGACAACTTCATTGTCGCATACTGGTCGAAGGAATGTTGTGTGACCAGTGTAAACAATATATACACAACAGCTGAATAACTATAGAAATAATGACTGAAAGAAAATGTTATTTATTAGGTTCGCCAAATCACGACCCGGTGGCTGTACGCCATTAGGCAAAATCTTAGTTGTTTGCACTGGTAACATTTTCAGCATTGTATTTGAAGACATTCAAGTGTTATAAGAGCATACCGAAGTCATATTCGATCAGTGTAGTCGATATTCATTTTTAACCCTTCGTATCTTCTTTGTCACAACGTATCTAAATTCCTTAAATGATTCAACAAACTATCTAGTTTCCATTGGTGTCTGATGTAAAATTTCGCCTTTTTATTTGGTCTAGTAAATACATTGATATCTAAGGTTTCCTGCAATTTTGAGTGCCTAACTGTTTTTAGGAGAATAAAGAATGCTAGGATCTTAAAAATACATCCAGAAACACAATGTATACTGTAACAGGATTTCATTCTTAAAGCACTTATAACATCAGGATGTAGTAGCTCTTACGTGAGAACTTAGTGTTTGGGCATGATGATAAGTGGGGTTTAGCGTTCCAAAACCACCATATGATTATGAGAGACGCCGTAGTGGAGAGCTCTGGAAATTTCGACCACCGGGGGTTTTTTAACCTAAACCCAAGTTTGAGTACACGGGCCCACAACATTTCCGCCTCCATCAGAAATGCAGCCACCGCAACCGTGATTTCATCCCGCGGCCTGTGGATCAGAGTGTTTGGACTTTGATACATTTATAAAAAAGTGGTTGTCGTGGGCTGGTCACGTGACTTGTAGGAATAAATGTGTGAAAGTGATCCCTGATGTCACTAATAACGGCACAAAAGTCTAGAAACCCTCGTTCTAAGTGAGTTATGAACTGGTGTATGAGAGTGACTGACGTATTTGTGAATATTTATGAAGCCTATGTAAGATTGTAAAAAATATTTTATCTACAAGAGAAGAAATAACTGTCTGCGGCTATTTACGTGCAATGCTTTTGTGTTAAGATTACCACCTAAAATCAAACTACAATGCTTTACGTTACGAAAGTCGACACTTGATTCAAAAAACAAAAATTGCACCACCTTCTACTAATGGGAACCATGTCCAGGTGCGAAGCAGCGCCCGCTAATAAAAACACTGATGGCAGCGTTGACACGGGTGCTGATTGCGGCGTCGGGCAGAAAGAAAGGGAGACTGAAAGCGTTCAGTGATAGACTGGAGTTTCTTAATGGAACTTTCCAATTGCAGATAATGGGCAGCGATATTTGCTGCCTCATTTTTGCCTGCGATAAAACAAAAGGCTCTGTCTTCTGTCTCTATTCAACACAGAGACCTGCAGTCCACTTTTAGTTAAAGGTTACAGTGAGAATGTTTTTGTCCAGAACGCACAGGAGAAAGCTGCCACCGGTACAATCTTGGAGATCAAGATCTAGTGCCTATATATACGAGGTGGTCAGTGAATGGTTGCGCCGCGCAAGCAGTCGTTTTTTTTTTCAATCCAGTTATTCTTTTTAGTGCAATAACTGTGCTAGTCGCAGTGTGTGCCCAAATGAGAGGAGGTGTATAATATCTTGAATAAAGGGTGCTCTCATGCACTGGCAGTTGTTGCCATAGTATTACGTTATGTAACAAAACAGGTGAGCCCATAGGTATTGCTGCTTCGCCAAGAGTCTTACTGAAAAGGATATAAAACAAAGAAGTCACTGAAATTTTGATAATTCATGATATTCAACGTTTCATTGAAAACCATGGCTCGAATATTTTACTACATATTTCTTTGAAAAACACTTAATAAATGATAAATTGAAATGTTGCTTGCTAAGATTGTATGAGTTTTGCATTTATTCAGCAAAACATGGAGTACACGATTGCTCTTGTGATATGTGAATAGCCATGGCAAAGAAAAAAAAGCAGTACAGGTTAGCTAGTTGATGTCTCACCCCAAGCCATATCTTATCGCAAACCAGAAGAACAATAGGTCATGAATGCTATGCGTTGTTCATCATTGTTTTATAAAAGCTGCTTTCATATAAAGGCCCCGCCATGGTGGTGTAGTGGCTAAGGTACTCGGCTGCAGACCCGCAGGTCGTGGGTTTGAATCCCGGCTGCGGCGGCTGCATTTCCGCTGGAGGCGAAAATGTTGTGGGCCCGTGTGCTCAAATTTGGGTGCACGTAAAAGAACCACAGGTGGTCGAAATTTCGGGAGCCCTCCACTACGCTGTCTCTTATAATTTTATGGTGGTTTTGGGACGTTAAACCCCACATATCAAACATCAGCTTTTATATAAAGATCATTCATCCTCAAAACGTACCGCACACTCTGCCAAGCAGCTTAATAAAATCTGGAGCTACATAATACAAAAAAAATGTTTACCATATGAGGCAAACCAATGCGGAGAGATATGATTCGTTAGTTTGTATTCATATCTATCTGCAAATACCAAAGCATAACATAACTATTTTTATTGGTGCTGTACTTCCTCCTGTCAATGCCCCCGAATGCAGAAATGTTACTTGACTCGTACCTGACTCGTTCTTGACTCAAGAGAGTCTTGCCGGTCGCCATAAATCGTTCTTGAACTTGCGAACGATTCCAAGGCGGCTTGGCTCGGTCGAAGTAAGGACAAGTTTGAAGTCAGCTGCGGGGCCAGCTTGAAAGCGGCTTCATGCATTATTCCAACATGGCCACCTCTCGAATGAACGTCGCGCGGAGGATGGCCGCTTTTGAGTTTGCTTGGCTCGCCACAAGCATAGCATTTTCTGAGGTGCACTGCCTGCCGAAGATTCCTCGACCCGCTTCACATGACTGAGGAAATCCGATGAATTTGTGTGACGACCAACCATTCTACGCTTGGTACAGATTTACGAGGAACACTGTGCGGCAGCTGCTGCCTATGTTGCCGCTCCGCGAAAGTGGGGACGGCAGAAGACAGCTACTCATGGCTGTCAAGTTGTACGGCGCTGGCACATTGCAAACAGTCACCGGGAATCTCGTCTACATCCCGAAGTCGACAATGTGCCACGCAGTCAGAAAAGTTACGCTACTCATCGCAAAGCACATGTACAAGATGCTGGTGCGCTTTTAGCAGCTGGCGGCACTTTGTATAGTTATGCGGGACTTTTAGGACGTGGCTGAGTTCCCTGGCGTTACAGGTTGCGTCGACTACACACACGTGCGTGTTAATAGCCCTGATGGTGACGACACCGAAGAGTTCCGTAACAGCAAAGGCTATTTCTGTTTTTCTAAAACACGTCGACAATTTCCGTCTTTTTCGGTATAAAATTGACTCGAAGCTGTGTCTGTGTGCCTCATCTATCCTTTCATCCCGTCTAGGGCACTGTTTCGCGCTCAGAAAGGCACCGCTTGCAGCACAGCGCCACAAAAAATTCTACACACAAAAAAAGAGGTGCCCCTATCACGGGTTTCCTGATCATGTGCCTCTCCCTTCACCATCATGCAGTGAGACATTGCTGCACCCCGCAAGACTAAATTCTGCTGAAAGAAAAGTCCTGACCCCCGCTTTTTCTCTTGTTTAACAAGTTCAACAAAAGGATACGAATAATTGTGTTCCCAGAACTTGTTGTTATTCATTTTTCATATATAACTGCGACCTATCCCGCTGCAAGCATGTTCACAGATGACCAGAGTGGCGAATACCTTGAAAATTGTGTTACCTCGTAAGCCAGGTCAGCACAAATACACGCCGTGGGGTTCGATTGAAAAGAAAAAAAAATGACGCAAGAAGCCAACGCGATGCTTGTTTCACCTCCAAACAAGAGAGCGTGAAGAAACGCGCCGCATTTGGGTCGCCACTAAAACCAGCGGGCAACAAGCGCTTTACAGAAGCAACACTGCACGTCGCTAGGGCGGCAGCTGTAAAATGCCAAAGATATGCTTCTGGCAATTTGTTTTTATAGTTATTTTAAAACGTACAGTCTTTTTTCTGTAACACGTGCTTTACGTGAAAAACTTCCTCATTAACCTCGTTAGCAGGTGAGTAGCGTGTTTCTGCTTTGAAGCTCACTCTTGGCTTGACCAAGCAAGATAGCCTCAGCAACTACGAAGCGCGAAGGCTAACTTGGGCATTTTGAAGTCCACTGCTTGTTTCACGCCGACTTACTCAAGTCAAGTCGAAGGCGCAAGCCAAGTAACATTTCCGAATTCGGGGGCAAGTCTGTAAAGCTGTACTTGAAGCCTGCCTGTTAGCCACATGCCACGTCGATGACCGTTTGAAGCATACTGCTACTGCCTTCACAGTAGCACGGCCGTTAAAATATTTTTTATCCAGTGTACGTGACAGTAGCCTTCACATCTGCACAAGCACCTCGCACCGTGCATACTTGCCTCTAATGTCCTCTCTTACTCATTTTGCTTTTCATCGCTTTTCATTCTACTTTCACCACAAGTCAATGTGAGAAACCACATCCAGAAGTGCCGAAGCGACAGTGCGGACAAGCAAACATCACACATAACAATTACTTACCGTTCGGTTTTCTGACGGCACCGACCACGCAGCGTGTATATCATCCAGCTTGGCAGTCAAGGCCACAGGCTCGCTTGAGATGCGATACTTTTGCGAAACGAACGCATTAGCAGTATACGCAGTGCAAAGCCACAGAACACTTACATACTACCATTTAAAGAGGGTAAACTGCACCCGTCACGAAGCAACAAAAATAAGGGTAGCGGTGGCGTTTTGAACTAACTTATGCGACTTAGAGGTTGCGGTGCTAATACTATATTCATCATTGCGCTGGGGCGTAATGGCAGCTGCTTTGGTGGCGGGTGCGGGAGGTTGTGGTACACGCCCGAAGGTTTATGGGCGTTTATTTGCTGCTGTTGCGGGGTAGTATTCACGCGTACGGCAGCCTAACGTTACTTTAAATATTTGAGCTACCTTGCCAGGTGGCCTATTAACCTAAACTGGCAAAAACACGCCAAGAAAGTCAGCTTACATTGTCTATTGACCATCGTAAATCTAGCAGTATCCATGTAAACAAGTAACAGTGTCACTCAAAGAGCTGAAGAATAGTTACAAAAAACAATCTAAATCTGTTTAATAAAATTACCTGCTGAAATTCAGCAATTTTTTTCTTGACTCGTAGAGTCAGAAAACAATATTTACGCTGGGTGGCCCCTGCACAGTACTTGGTACCGTGCTGCTCACTGTATTTCTCACCAAACATGCCCTCAAAGAGTGCAGGGTCCGTAAGATTAGCCGGAGCCGCAATGCATATTGTGGCGACACAACAGTGAGAACCACACCGCGTTGAATAAAAAATGATCCCACGGTGTAGTGCTACCGTATCCTTACCATATAACATTGTTCTCGATAAAGTGTTTATACCTTTTTTTTTATGCCGGTGCGTCCGATCTTTCTACGACTAATTCCGACAAACTATAGATCAAGTTCTAGTTCTGGTGAGCATGAGCATTAAAGAAAAAGACCATTTACGGGATAATGTGGAAAAAGAAACTTAGTTTACGCTTCTAAATTCGGAGGTAAAAAGTTAGCGGTGACAGATATTCCGATTGAGTAACAGTTGCGAAATAAAGAAAACCTTAGCCTGAGACATGCATTTCAGCAAGTGAACATTGTTGAGAAAATTTTCACAGATGACAAGTTCACAGAATCAGCTACTCTTGCTTTTACTCCCCCATTGTTCATCAGCTGACCCATGGTATAGAGAATGCCTGTGGGTGTTTCAAAAACACTTACAGGCATCCTCTATTAACAGATACAACGTACTTGACAAAAAGGGCCGTGTTACAAGCCACAGCGAAGATATTTGACCCGCTAGGTTTCTTAACGCCGTTCACAGTACGCGCGAAATTAGGACTGCAGATACTGTGAAAAAGGAACATCATGTGGGACGACCAGCTCGCTAACGATGAATGCAATAAATGAAAGAACCTTACGTCAGAAGCAGAAGACTTTCGAGTTCTAGAAATCACCCGATGCTACGCAAGCATGAATCAACCAGTACAAGCACACAGGCTGCGTGTATTTGCCAACGCGAGCCCATGAGCATACGGAGCGGCAGCATACTTGACAGCAATATACTGCAATGGAAGCAAGAATTAAGGCTGGTAACAGCAAAAAGCCGCGAAGCTCCAATTAAAGAGTTGACATTGGCGCGACTTGAACTGATGGCAGCAGTGTAGTCACATCAAGATTATGCGACTACATCAAAGGTCGCTTCAACAAAAGATTTCAGGAAATACACTGCTGGACAGCCTCGATGATTGTTCTTCACTGGATCAAGGGAACGAGCAAACGGGATTTGTTTGTTGCCAACAGAATAGCAGAAATCGGGGAAAAACACTTCAAGCAAGCTGTTCATTCGTTCAAAGTGATGACAACCCTGCTGACCTACTTACACGAGGAATAAGCGCAAAGGCATCGATAACATCAAAGTTATGGTGGAGCGGTTAGGAATGGATAACATCACTGGAAAAGAACTCCGCAAGCATAATTGGCACGAATACAGACGTGGAAAACCAGCATAAAACACAATGCCCCCAATGCATGGGAAGATCCGTGATTGAGCTAATCTTAGAAATCGAAAGGTATTCAGCATACAGACGGCTTGTAAGAGTGACAGCATGGGTGTTCAGGTTCATAGACAACACAGGAAGGAAAAATCACAAAGGGCCGTTGACAGGAAAAGAGGTAATAAATGCAGAGATATATTGGATAAGACAGACTCAAATATCACTGAGACAAACAAAGGGCCTGTGCAAACACTCAATCATTAAATAATGGACATGAAGTCTACCTTGATGATGGGCAGCCGAGAATTCAACAAGCACGTTGTAGTAATTCCAAATGACGGGCATTTCACGGAACATGCTAATACGTCACGTGCATAAAGTGGTATTACACAAAGGAATTCAAGTAATGCTAGCGCAATTTCGAACTAATTTCTGGATATTGCAGGCTGGACAAGCAGCGAAAAGAGTTCTGAACAGATGTGTAGTCTGCAAGAGGCATAACTCCAGACCAGCGACTCAAAACATAACTCGACTCCCGGCAGACAGAGTCACCGAAGCAGAGCCATTCAAACTTACAGTAGTTGGCTTCACTGGACCTCTTTACGCAAAGGACAAGTACCAGATTGGGAAGCAATATGTAGTGAGATTCACCTGCGCGGTAATGAGAGGACTACACTTGGAGGTTACCAACGATTTGTCATCAAGTTTTCTTCAAGCATTCCGACGATTTACAGCTTGACGGCGAATTTCAGCTGTTATCTACTCGGACAACGCCAAAGCATACATCAAAGCTGAAAAGGAAATCAACAAAACACTATTAGGACGATCGAAACCATGCACTGCTTCGAACGAATGCAGTCCCTGGTCTCGATCGTCTCAATATTGGTACCATGACCAGGATACGAACCTGGGTTATTGCGGTTTGGTTATTGATAAGGTATGTGCCTAATCTTTTATATTTAGCGCATCAGAGTGAATAGTTATGGTCAGTAGCCATCCGGTTGTTGGAGACCACAGACGACAACGTAGGCGAACATTGTTGCCCCTGTCTGTTGTGAGGTGCACCTTGTTTGCACATTTTCGCATGTGAACGAATCACTGGCTTTTCCTATTTACAGGAAGTTGTGCCTAGTATATGGACTAACCGTCAGATGTGAAACAAGTGTCTGAGCATGGTGTGGAGACTTCTGAAACGGCTGCAAAATTGTCTACGGCAAAAACTCGAGCGCCAATCCAAGCATCCAGACCATATAAACCGTTCAAGTGGACTGGATATTGCCATTGGATAGTCGATTAACAGTTAGATGTCTGTAAAACAAAGTTCCCCTTGTTGGCCTCACTGCAATTTGCACAATTATAGCTTATATGCCCCGATATCGCGAAGTTTCTTCAAGCTTGGTTCCAAAAATGCTTACCGACCAACTCAAACACCGAAGGATATGTCAAGTAGACGAGCGTTTTTGGACTGCTACCAATAAGACAGAGATGATTTGTTCTCGCACAGTTTTGTACTAGTGACGACGCTTGATAGTGTATTCGACTTCAGAAACAAGACAATGAATGTAGTGGTGCAACCACTCCTTTTAAAAAAAAAGAATCCCAAATCAAACTATTAGCTTACTTGAGAGAGAAAATAATGGCTACCGTTTTCAAGTCAAAAAGAGCATTTTTAGTGTGATTTTACTATGACCCACCGCTCCAACTGTGGGCCACAGTTACAGGTAACGTATACTGTGAAACGCTCACCAAGGTAAAAAGTACGACGAACATTGAAGACGTCGCATATTCTCATCCGGAATTATCGCCCTTCATGACAACGCGCATCCTTGCTCCGCAGTCAGAACTAATGGGGAGATCCAAGATTTTTGGTAGTGAATGCTGATATCCCGCCCTACTGTCCTCACTCAGCATCATGTTACTATTTCCTCTTATTTCACTTGAAACAGTGGCTCAGGGTACAACACTTCGAAGACAATGAGAAATTAAGGATCACCATTCACAACGGTCTCAATATCCAGGTAGCGATATTTTATGCAGAAGGACTAAAAAACTACTGCGGCAGTACAGAAAGTCCTTAGTAGTTCACAAGGATTCTGTAAAAAAGTGAAGTAGCTTTTTGCTAAACGAAGCCGACCAATAAAACTTTGTCTAAAGAATATTTATTTTTTAGAACCAAGCAGGCTTTAAATTTTAAATGACCTTCATAAACTTACTATGCTTTGCATTCACAGGTAAATAATTGAATAGATTTCTTTGTACCAATAATGCATAGTCATCAACGATACTGCACAAACAATATACAAAGGTAGAAGCTGAATTCACATTTTATTTCTTGACTACCTCCTAACTCTCTGCTTTAAATGGTTGTTAAAATTGGTGTGTTAAAAAATTGGCACTCTTGGCTACATAGTTAACTGCAATATAAAAATCACTGTTCATACACATTGAAATCATCAACACGTACAACTCTGTTTATACACGCACAACTCTGGTTATACCTTCTGAGTGCACTCAATCCTTGTTCTGTAAAAAATAAAATACCTTTAAAATTTCTTGCCGTGTGCCAGGTCTTTCAATTAAAACAAACATCATTACAATAAAAGCTCGTTATTCAAGCTCAATTATTTAAAAGGTATGGGTATTTATAAATGACATTCTAGTCACAGCACAGCCCTGTGTATTTCTATGGGGAATATCTTTCAATAATTTGAACGCATTGGTATCCACAAAAGGTTATTCAAACTGGGAGCCCCTTTTTTTATCGCTGCTCACAGAAGTCTGTCCAGAGTGATCACAATATTTTGCAAAACCAAAAACTATATTTACTTGAGGTGTAAAACAACAGAACAGCCACATTTCTCAGCAGATCAAATTTCAAGTGATGAACAGGAGCACTTAGCAAAGCGGCATATCATGATCTTGGAGTCGCAATGAAAAAAATTGAAGAAAATGCAAATTACTAATTACTTTTTATTTTGATCGGATTAACTTTGTCATGTAAAATACGTTTTTGAGCATAGATATTGTCATGGGTATAGAAAGGTACCTCAGGCATGGGCGCTGGAATGACATAGGCGGAATAAAGACGACGATGTTGTTGTGGGGCTGTGTCTGGGCTAACCTGTTGTCCTGCATCCTCGCGCGCTGTGTGCAGTGTTAGCGCAACTGCCGATAAATTATTGAAACTCCGCGTTACATATTAACATACGTTTCAACATTAAAGCTCGCTGCTCGCACGCATGTTTATGCTTGTTTTTGGCGTAACAATTCCTGGCCAATTTTGGTGACTGTAAAGCTCCGCGAACTTAATTAACAAATTTAGCTGCTACAAATGTGTAGCAGAGCTTAGTTTGCGATAAATTCTGACGTGGTTTTCTTAAATTGGTTCTGCGAATTATGGTGAGATGTCAAATAATTCTAATGTCACTGTAGTACCCACCCATCATATAGAACAATTTCACAGTCTCCTTCGAGTATAGATTAACAAGCTTTTACTTTGTCTGCCCTTTGTCTGTGGCTCAACTTCACATAAAAAACAAATCACTTACACAAATAAAACAGTGATGGACTCCCTTTTTTCTTACAGTGTGTGTTAAGATATACCAATATTATGTTGGCAAACTTAGTTGAGCACAGCTAGGAACAAATATTTCATATGCTTCTTATATTTTCTCAACCTTTTTCATAGAACACTGCCTAAAATGTCCTTATGCACACGCTTTCATTTTATTCCCGTCATGAAATGTTACGTATTCCAGAGTAGTGAGCCATACTATATTGTGCAGATCTCTGCAAGACGTGCCTCGCTTAATGAAAGAACTAGTGCTGGAACAGTTTCTTTTAGAACCTTGGCAGTGTCACACCCAACAAGCACGAGGATTCTGGAACATTTTGTTTCAGCACTACTGTAGCTGCACCTGCCTTTGCCTTACAACAGTCATCGCATTCAAAGCAATCTATACTCATCGGAAAAAAGTGCTGCTAAATACGCACTACTAAGGCGCAGCTATTACTTAGTTATATGTGATACTGTATGCGAATTTCAACATGTAGAGTGAAGTATAGTATGTACAACCCATCACACACACTGTCCAAGAAATTTGAAGCCTGCACATTTCCTGTAAGCTGAGTCTTTCATAAACCAGGAAATAATATTTTGTGGTGTCAATTTCGTACAGCTTTTACATACCTTCCACCATCACTCCTTTTCAGTATAGTGCTTCCATTTGACCACCTGGTACATTTTTGGTGCATGGGGTTGTCATTATGGCAACTGTTGAGCTTCTCACGACTTGATGTGGGTAGCTTGAAAGGCAGTGGTCTCTCTTTTTTCCAGTTTCTGAGATAAAAAATAGTCATGAGGAGGATAAGACAGCAATGGTTAAACAAAATCAGGTTTAATAATTGAAGTTTCTTCAATCATACCTTGCGAAGATTTAGGCTCATGAGTTTGCTTTCAGTGATGACCTATTCTTCGCTGACATGAGGTAGGTTCATTGATGAAGCATTCAAGCCTATGCCGATATAAGCATTTCCTTGGAGGCTGCAGTTGGGTTGAAAGAAAGAAAATACAGTCGTGGTTACTCTTTTAGAAGCATAATGGTTTCGTGATGCATGACTTAGAAGACTGTACTTGAGAACACTGCATATAAAAAGGTAGCGGGAACATAAGGTTGCTATCTTCGTGAATTTTATTGTGGATGACATTTGATTGAATCCGTCTTAGTGACGCTTTTCAGAGGACAAAGCTAGCTTATTACCCAACTGCGTTGACTCATGTACTACAAGTTTACTTGGTTCTACCGTGCTTTGAATTTATTAGCATATAGTGCACCAGACATATTTTAAGCAGATGATGGAGGTGAAAATGTTGTAGGCTTGCGTGCTAAGATTTGGGCACACGTTAAACAATCCCAGGTGGTCAAAATTTTGGAGCCCTCTACTACGGAGTCTCTCATAATCATATTGTGGTTATGGGACGTTAAACCCCACATATCAGTCATCAACATTTTGAGCAGAAACAGATAAATCTTATCCTCTGAGAGGGATGTCTGTGTTACAAAGTTTCACACTAAAGATGTTTTCATGGAACGCCAGAACGAAGTAAACAATCTCAATCATTCACAAGGTGTGCGTCAGATTAGCTGGACAAGCCGAAAATACTTACGAAATGACAATAGCTGTAGCGCATGCAAAATAAAAGGGCCATGTTTTCTGGCAGAGCAGTGCGTTTTCACTGAACGGTTCGCACGCCCACATTGTTCATAATTATTCCGTTTTTGTAGGCAGTCTTCGAGCAATTAGGCAGTCTTCGAGCGTCTTCGAGCGTGAATTTTCACGCTGGAGGTTGTGCAGCCCGACGTCGGTGAAGCGCCGCCGCTGACATGGTTCAAAGGCTTTAGGCACGTTGGCTTCGTCGCAGCAGCACGTAATGTCTGACACATAAACTTGAATTGATATATCGTATTTAAAGAAGAGATTCGTAATGCCAATTGATAAAAAGTATCACGGTAGAATTTGAACAAATCAACTGACCAAAACGCAATCATTGTCAATGGGCTGCGGCTTTTCGAGCGTCAGGATAATCTCAATACTTAAATTCAAACAGTCACCACTCTTTTAATAGTAGAAACCATACGGAAACATTCCCCACTAATTTTTTCGGAAACGACTTGGTAACTATGCTTCTAACGATCTTTTGATACGCCCCGAAATAAAAATTTTAGCCGCATTGAGCGCCCCTAATAGGGAATGTGGACACCAAATTATGTGACCGCTAAAATAGTAATGAGTAGTTTCGCTATATGCGCATTTGATGAAAGACGCCGTGGTCGATTTTTTCGGCCTCTACGACCATCAGTAGAACTTGAGAGTTTGCAGGGCCTCTCAGTTCATGTGCAGTCTTGAGCACGATCAAGCTGCAAATGCAAAACACGCATACACGGTTGGCACCACTGAGAAATTGGGAAACGACCATCACAAGAAAGCGAGAATGAACGGCGACGCATAAAAGCCATGGTGAACGCGTGTGCGTCAGCTGATGCTGGCTCTGGGCGCTGGTGCAGACGAGACGGTGGCGGTGGGCGGTGGCTCCTTTTTAATGCCAAACCACGGTACGCACACCCAATTCCGCTCCAATTTTCTGGGCCGTTCCAGTTTCCAGCTAGTCTGAAGACGGAGGCTGTTTACGGTGGGACCGCACGAGCGCAGTGCATAGGCTCGCTGATTGGCCGACGCGATGTTCGCGAAGTGATGGCAACCGCTCGGCTAAACACAGCTGTTCGTTGGTGACTGTGATCAGCAGACGACACAAAACGTATACTTTTGCCCATGTGGGTTCAATTTAAACGAAGTACGTGCACTATTAAGTTCTGTTCTGGAGCAGCACGAGTGGCATGGTGGCGGACGTGGACGCTAGAAACCCTACAGAGGGGCCTTAACCTGTGTGATTGTTGATATTCGCTTAAGCTGCCGGTATGTAGCACGTGATCAGCACATCTGCACTAGGTGCATTCTGCGTGACATCGCCATGTTTGAATGTGCCCACGTTTGAGCTTGTTAGACCACGACGTTCCCGCACATGTTTCAAACTCGATGATTTAAGTAGGGAGCGTGTCCGCAACAGTAAGGCACGTTGATGACGATCAGGCCATTGATCGTGAGGTTACGATATGTAGGTCGAGACAGACAGACACAGAACTTAGTTTGTCCCCCCCCCCCCCTCTCAGAAACGCTACTCCTTTAGAGTAGTGCCACGGGCCGCTCTAATGAAGTGCCCACCGCAGGCACAAAGCCACAGTGTCACAAACCAGGGCTTGGCAACCTGCTATGGCTGGGCCTCATGCACGCGCCCCCGCCCGACGTCTTATCTCCCTCCCCCCCCCCCTTTACCTTGTGACATTTTATCTGAAGGCTAACATCGCAGTTTTCCTGAAGTAGATTTTCGCTTGTAAGTTTTAATTTTTTGTAAATTACAGCTTTGTGACTGTTGTGCTCAAAATACCCATCACTTCTATATACCGATCTATTCCAGTTTTTTACATTTCTCTCAATTCGTCATTTTTTTCTCTTTTCCCTGTGTTGGATTCTTCATCCTACCAAGCTGGGTTTGTGAAGGGAGATAATTACAGGTAGTGTAATATTACGACTGATACACAGACCAGTGGGCAGGAACACATTTAATATACTTGACATAAAGAAAAGTACACAGCGTGAGACAGCATAATGGCCAATATTCCTACATTGCATGTAGACCTGAACTTGAACTTGAACTTTATTTCGCATCTATACATTGTACAGATAACAGGGACACAGACAAAAAGCCACAATACGGCTTGACGAGGTCTGTGCCCCTTTTCTTTCGCAACAAACAGTTGACGGGCAAGATCAAAAATGCAATGCAAGAACAGATTCATGTATACACATGCACAGTAAGAAATAGAGATAATTTAAAACACTTGCATCCGAAAATAATGAACAAATTTATATACAAAGTTTGAAACGCGTCGCTATACACCTTCAACACAAAAATACACAAAAATACATAGTAAACATACGAGCATAAGAAGTATTCACTAATGAATATACAAAAGTTCAAAAACGCTTCGCCTTGTAGTTTTAACATAAAATGCATGCTCATTTAAAACACAATAGCGAATTAGATGTATGATCAGCACAACCAGATCCTTCGGAAGGGGAAATATGGCAGTTAATGAAGAGAGTTTAGCAAAGATGGCAAGGCATGACGTAGCATTTGTTTTCCATAATTGGTTCTACCATGTGGAACATGCCAGGTTTCTTTGTGACGTGTACTGAACGTGCTTGAATTTAATGTGAGCCTTGACAATTGCTCTAGAAAACCCATGCTATTCTTTCTTTCTATTAAAAACCGTTTTGCAAAATTGTATTGTACACCGCCTTTAATGGTATGATATTTAACTGGTCAAAAATAGGGTCCGTGTGTGCATCGAATGGAGCATTTAAAATCGTTCGAACGGCTTTCTTTTGCAAAAGGAATAAAATGTTGATGTTTGAGCTGGTTGTGCTGCCCCATACGAGATGACAATAATTGATATGTGATAGAAAAAGAGAATTTAAAGTAAGAGCTTCACTTTCAATGGCAGCAAGAGGCGTAATCTTACTAGTATACCTGTGACTCTAGCAAGCTTATTGGCAATAGTGTTGACATGTTCATTCCATAACATGTTTTCCTGAAAAATGACGCCTAAACTTTTGACTGAAGGTACTACTTCTATCCCGGAAGTTCCTATCTGGAGACATCCATGGACTACTTGTTTTTTAGTCTTTGGTTGAAAAAGCACGCCTTTTGTTTTGGCAACATTAATAGTTAGCGAGTTTGATAAACTCCATTCGTTTATTTGTTCTAGAGTATCATTGGCAGTGCTGATGATTTCGGCAACGTTTCTAGAAGTGATAAATAAACTAGTGTCGTCAGCATAGATAACAAATCGCGCCGTAGACCTAATATTCGTTAAATCATTTATATAAATGTTAAACAATAGTGGTCCAAGTATGCTCCCTTGCGGGACCCCAGCACGTATCGGTAAATTTTTTGAATAGTGATTGCCTATAACAACAGTTTGATACCTATACTGCAGAAAACTTCTAATTAATTTCAGAAATGTTCCTCTAAAGCCGTAAATATCAAGTTTTGTTAGTAAAGTGTTGTGATTGATGGTATCGAAGGCCTTTGAAAAATCAATGAATATGCCAAGGGTAACCAAATTTTCTTCAAAGCCTTGCAGAATTATTTCTTTTTGGGTCAATAATGCTAATTCAGTTGAGCAACCTTTTCTAAATCCAAATTGAAAATCTGTAAGAAGATTGTGCTTGTTACAGAATGAGGTTATTCTTACATTTATCAGCTTCTCGAGACATTTAGAAAAAATAGGCAGAATTGATATTGGTCTATAGTTCGAGAACTTGTTTTTGTCGCCAGATTTGGAAAGCGCTGTTACCTTCGCGATTTGCATGCGTCTTGGAAATGTGCCGTTCGCCAGCGAAAGATTGTACACGTGCTCCAAGACAGGACCGATTAGATCTAGTACATGCTTTGCTGGGCGAATCTGCAGGTCATCGATATCGCAGCTTTTACTATTCCGAATACTGCGAAACATGCTTTGTATCTCTTGAGTGTCTGTCGGGTTTAGGAATGCACTGTGAACGATTTTGGGTTTTAAATATTTTATGCATTGGGGATCATAGGAGCTATGATCTCTTTTGATTCTTCCTTTACCTAGAAAGATTCACCCCAAATGACACAAGGAAAGGCTGCAATCATATGACAGTGTACAGTGTAGATGGAAAGAAAGATGAAAAATATGGCATCTACATTCTCAAGTGTTTTCCTTTTTTTTTCAGGCAGTTGTAGCTTGCATGGTAACGAAAAGCGCTTACAGTCATCCATGATCCAATCAACAGCCATACCAGCAACATTTCTTTGACACCTTGGTCAGAGTGTGATGAAAACAGCACGCTGTACTGTTCATGTTTATTTACAACGCACATGTGCACAGCCCTTTGCAGTGTGCTCATTGTAACAGATATCGATCGATGTGATACTAAATTTGAGCTGAAAACACCAAGAAAGATGAGGGATCGCCCATTTCATTAATTTTTACACGAGCCAATTATGTAATCAATAAAAGAAGGGAATTCAAAGGGCTCGTTTTTCTGTTTAACTCGGCCTTTTTGAAAGCCAGAAGATAATTAAGCTGATGAAGTTATGGGTAATGTTAACTGTACTGTTTTAAGTGTATCGTAGCAATCGTGATATAGATGTGCATAATAACAAAGTGGAAGAAAGGCAATTTTTAGCACCAAACTTTCAACCTTCAAATGATGTACCTGATGCTCTACCGTAGCTCAAGTTGTATAGCATTTCCCGCATTATCCAAAGGTGGCAGGTTCAGACCCTGTTGGGGGCAAGTTGTCTTTCCGTTCACTTTGCTTTTTACACATACATATCACAATTATACATTTACAACGGTGCAATTTAGGTCCCCTGTACCTTTTCTTAGCCTCACTATTTTCTGGTTGTAATTATCCTGCATAAGTGAAACTAGAAATTGCGCAAGAAGAATGCAGCAGCACTCGAATGATTTTATGCAGGCAATGAAACTTGAATGCCACAACTGATCATCACTTGAACACTAACTGTGTCTCAATAGAATAATTTGATGGTCATCACATGTAACTAAATTATCTTATCTAGCCACTATTAAAGCATATGAACAATGAAAAATTGAAGTCTATGCATTCAAAAATACCTATTTAATTAAATGCTTTTTACAACTATACATGTTATTTTCTTTGTTTATAGTTGGTATCACACTTTCACCAAGCATACAACTACGATGCCATTACATCTTCCCTTGGTGTTTTTGTGCATACAATTGCAACGCTATATATGGTAAAGCTATCTTTTGTAAAAGTGTACATATTGATGTTTGGTATTTTGCTTTTGTAGTTACCTCATCAACTACTTCCCCTTTTGCTAGTATAGTTATTTGCTTTTTCTGGTGCATATCCCTGTATTGCTCCTGCATTGATTGTTTCATATCCCCGTATTGTCCCTGCATTGATTGGTGCAAGATTTTACCCAATCTTCTGCTTTTAATTACTGCACTTGATTCAGTGAAAAGTAAACAGCAACTGACTTACTAGGTGTCAATAAATAAATAGTGCAACTTCTTATGATACACTGATTGTGAAATTTTGAAATGGATGAGGATGGGCTATGTCATCAACAAAAATATAGTTTTGTTTCACATTCATCTATGAATATTATGTCAAAATACCTTAATCTTTGCGGTTCGAGACTACATGCAAGAGACAGAAAAACAACATTATTGAACTAAAGACTACCTGGTTACTATGCAAGGAGCCAGGGCAAGGGAAGAGTTGAGCGGGTTCTGACACTCTCCACAGTTTCTTAATGATTGAACTTTTTGGATTGCACTAAAGTATCTACACTCCTTCACATCAACCACCTGTGGCTGAAAGTTAGCCGTTCACCACATAAACACTGCGCAAAAAAATTTCCTGGGTTTAGTCATGGATCGAGCCCCTATTGCACGGCCTTGTTGGCTATTGCAGCTAACGGTTGCCGATTAGTTTCCAAGTACAGATTGCAAAGCCACATTTCCTATGACCAAATATTTCGTCTCTTGTTAAGCCATTGCAAGATGAATCTTGCCGGACGCTACGTGCACTAGTAGTTGGAGCTATTGTCTGACTAACCATATTAATTAAGAAGGTGTCTGCGCCTACTGGCTTGTGTGCATGGCAACTGTTCAGACTTGTTGCTATTTTGTGTAAACATCCTAGTTCATCTGACATGGGATGAGGTCCACATGAATTCTTGCTCCTAGATCAGGTGGCTTGTGTGTGGTACTATTTTCGCATACCTAAGGCATTGAATGGTAGCATAGTCACATTAACACAGAGGGCCTCGGGGTGTTTCACTGAGTCTCGTGCCGAGTCCATTCTGCAGGTGAGTTCCCATTGGCTATACCTCACTTGCATCCCCTCCCTTTAGGGCACTCAATCCTGCTGTGTCAGTCATACTAGCACAACTACCTGCGAGTACTTCACTGAATCAGTGAAAATGCAATACAGTGCATGTTATGAAGTGACATTACTGATGCGCTTGATTTTACTAATTCATTATTTATGCGTTGCCTGCATTTCACCCGAGGATAATGCAGAAAGAGGGTTAACACAACAATAACATATGAACTGCATGATGTGCAGTGCTTGCAATCTTAGCATTACAAATCCAAACACATTGTTTGTGAAACGTAATAAATGGTTTAACATTACTTGACTATTTCGAGGAAAAAAACATGTAGCTTCAAAATGGTAATAAACACTAAATACAAACAGATACGTTGTTGATTACCATAGTGGATGCTCACAAAATAAAATAAATTTTCTGCCATGACATCATCTCCAGGTGGTTCAGGGCAAATAAAATGCGCAACATGTAGCTTGCACAACTTCAATCAGCAGTTTTTCCATTGATTCATAGCATGATAGCACAAAAAATTTGGCTAAGCCGTCGTCAGCTGGTTTTTTTTTGTATAACGTGGCGAACAGCAACAAAAGCTATGAACTTTTTCTTTAGTTAACCATGTTATTGGTAATAGACAAGCCTCGCAGAATAAAGTTATCGACCCATTTTAATTGCATTCCGATTTTGACATGAGTCTCACAACAAAAAATAAAAAATACATGGCAATGCATCACATAGGCAGTTCAGGCTGCTGGTACTGTTGTATAATTTACAACTTGTTTTTTAGAGCATAACTGGGTATACTAACTGGTCAGTATGCTCAGTTACACTCATTGAAACATGAGTCATTGTGAGTGCGTGAAGAGTGAGTAAGTAGACACGAGTATGAATGTGGGCTAGTACTCTGAAGTGGGATTATTCATAAAGCAAGTTCAATCCAATTTATTTTCATCCTGTAATACAGAAAGGGATGTGATGAAAATCCGTCATCAGAACAATCAATGTTGAGAATCATCATTTTCACTGATATAGCGCACCACGACAAGGACACACACAAAGTAGAGATGCACACACACACAGCGAAAATAATGAAAACATTAGTTGCAAGTTAGCGCTGTGTGTGTGTGCATCTCTCCTTTGTGTGTGTCCTTGTCGTGGTGTGCTATACCAGTGAAAATGATGAATCTCAACCAACTAGCCCGGCAACGTGCCTTAGCAATGTTGAGAAACTTGATCCGAAGTGGACTTAACAGTGAAAAACAGGGCACTGTGTGAGCGCAGGAACACCGACATGAGTTTACTGAGAAGCTTCTGCAGTGACACTTTAGATTCCTAATATACTCAACACACACTTCATTGTACCAAATTGGTGCTATGAAGTGTGAAGTTCAGACTCGTAGCATGATGCAGTTGTAGCCACGCTACACATGCCTTGAAGGCTTTCATGTATTGTAGCTAAAACCCTACTGTGTGTGCTGATGAACTGTGGGGCATCACTTCTCACTTGCTTTTTAAATTCAAATGATTGCATGCATTCACAGTTTCACATTGCTCGTAGCACTTGGACTATGTTTTTTTCAGAAGTGGTTACTTACACGTGTATTATTTCTTTGTATTCACTGTTGCTGTGTTTCGAGAAAACCTAACTGATGCACGCTTTCACATGTAGCAAGCCATACCTTCTGGTACAGCAATATTTTTGAACGTTGTCCATCATTTTAACACTCACTCTAACAAAAACGAGCTGACCTTATCAACAGATTTATACGTCTTAGGCAGGGCTCATTCACACCGAAAAATGTGTTTGGGATGCCACAATCAAGCTACTCTGAATAAGTTGTTCCAGTTCTTTGTGGTTTGATTTAAACAAACAGTACAATAAACAACTGTAAATTGCGCTCAAAGCGTGAATTTTGATAAAGATTGGAATAAATGGCAACTGAAATATGAAAGTAGCTGCAGCTCTATTTAGAAAAGAGGAAGAAGAAAACGCATGCTTGCCTGAGCATTTTGAAATGACGAATTGCACTTCTGCTGAGAGTGTGGCTCCAACTACACAGAATAGCATTTTTTCTCAATTTTGTGATTAAGATTATACCGCTTTTTAACGTCTACCAGCAGTGGATGCTGGTAGATGTAAACAAACCTCCCCAGGCTTCATTTGCAGGCTCGCTTGTCCCCTGTACATTATTGTATTTTTTTATTTACAGGATTTCTGCTGGCTTCAAAGTGAAGCCATAAGCAGTAGTGGGTAACATATAAATATAGCACACTGAACATTTTCGCAATATATTACGCACAGAGAATGCCGCGGATACACAGGTTTTAACGCGGTAAAAAGAAAAATATACAGTGCATGACATGCAATTGCGCATAATACCTATATAAGTGTGTACTAACATCACTTGTGCGCTAACAACGCAACGTCACAAAACAAAGAGTACAAATATGGCAAAAAGACATGCTATAAGTTTTTTTAACTCCGATAAGAATGACGCCACTGTCACCGCCTCCACATCCCACTAGGGAGGCGATTCCACTTGCGTACAGTTCATGGAAAAAAATAGCCCATGTGCGAGTTCGTTCTGCAAGAAAATTCCTGTAATTTTTTGAGTGCGCATGGGTCGTCGTTTTTGAGCCCGCATAGGTCGTCGCAAGACTTTTTCTTTATACGCACTTGAATCAATGCCAAGCTTATTGTGATAAAGCAGGTACATATATTTTAGTCTTTCGTGATATCGCCGCAAAAGTAAAGCCTAAAAGCCAAACTAAAAAGAATAGTGGCCCGAGAACTGACCCTTGGGGAATGCCTGATCGCACGGGCGCCGGGCGTGAACACGAGCCACCAACTCATACGCATTGACTCCAAGACGATAAGTATGACTCAATCAATGAGAGAAGTGAGTTATTTTGTAATATGGGTTTTAATTTTTAAAAAAGGTGCGAGACGCGATCAAATGCCTTCTGGAATTCCAAAAAAATTATATCGATTTGACTCTGTTTATCTAAGGTTGAGGCAAACTCGTGTATTGTTTCAAGGAGTTGGGTACCCGTCGACATTCCCTTACGGAAACCATGTTGTCAGCACTCAATCAATTTATTTTGTTGCAGAAAGTTTGACAAGTGCGTAAAAATAATATGCTCAAGCAACGTTGAACACAGTAAAGATATTGGTCTGTATGACGTAATTAGTAAAGCATTTTCCGCCTTAGGGATCGGAACAACCTTCGCGCGCTTCCAATCTCTCAGGAGTTCTGCAGTGGACAATGTTTTTTGAATATAATAGATAAATACTTTGAGCACCATTCTGCATACCTTACTAAAAATTCGTTCGGTAGGAAATCAATTCCTGGTGATTTCTTGATATTGATTTTAAGCAGCAGTGATAAGACACCCTCGTCAGTTATCATTAGGTCAGAAATTTTAGGTACTTCATGAGAAATCGCAAAATTTGGATGTTATCTATCGTAATTTGTGTAGACTGAACAAAAGAACTTGTTAAACGATGACGCAAGAAGTGATTCATCAGTTACCAATTCTTCATTAATGAGGATTTTATATGCCTGTTGCTTCCTAGGTGACAAGTGTCGCCAGGACTTCGCAGGAGCAGAAAGCAAGACGTTTTTCAAAGATATGTTGAAAAAATAGTCTTTTGCCTTCTTTATGTTTTCATTTAACTGCAAACGCATATTAGAAAATTTGGATACATGAGGAGATGATGGGTTCTGGCGCAGTTTTGTGCGCATCTTTACTTTGCGTCCCTCTCGCACTACATCCCTCGTCGTCCAAGGGCGAGCAGATTGCGTTCTGATAATCTTTGAGGGGACATGATTTGAGACGCATTTCATAACAAGATTCTTGAATAAACCACACAAATCTTCGACAGAGCAACTACTTGACTCATATATATCACTGAAATCAGAAAACGATATATCTAACAACTCAAGAACGGCGACGTCATCAGCACGAGTGAAATTTGGCACTACGCGTTTTTTCTTCACTTCTTTCTTTACGCGCAGTGCAATGCCTAAAGATAACAATCGATGGTCGGATACACCGTCATAGATGCACAAAGCAGGATTTTGACGAAGGATTCTGTCACTCACAAGAAAAAGATCCAAAATAGATTGTGCGTTACTTTGAACACGGGGGGTTGCTTTACTAACTGTGTCAAATCGTGAAAAAGAACAATGTTGACAAAGGGCTCAGCAGCACTAGAAAGTGGTTCCGGTAAGTCCGCGTCCCAACTAACTTGAGGAATATTAATATAGCCAGCCAACAATATATTACAAGTGCTTCTATTGCAAGAACAAAGAGAATCATTAACACTTCAAAAACACCTTCTCGGCATTCGGAGGGCGGTAAAATGCACCCACAACCAGGTTCATTTCCTCAAGGTCTACATTAATAAAGACACTTTCAATACCGTCTCTATCGGAAAGCCTAGTCACATTGAGGTAGTTTTTAAACAGGACGGCCACACCACCACCACGAGATTGTCGGTCTTTCCTATAAATGCCATATTCTGGGAGCACTATTTTGTCGTCCCTAATATCTGATTGTAGCCAGGTTTTTGTTATTATAATCAGATGGGGTGCAGGCGCTATTATGATACTTTGCAGGTCATCAAGTTTATTAATGATGCTGCGGGCGTTGATTGATTCATTTGTGGGGTTTAACGTCCCAAAACCACCATAAATTATGAGAGACGCCGTAGTGGAGGGCTCCGGAAATTTCGACCACCTGGGGTTCTTTAACGTGCACCCAAATCTGAGCACACGGGCCTACAACATTTCCGCCTCCATCGGAAATGCAGCCACCGCAGCCGGCATATGAACCCGCGACCTGCGGGTCAGTAGCCGAGTACCTTAGCCACTAGACCACCGCGGAGGGGCATGCTGCGGGCGTTAAACTGAATGCAGCGAAGTGAATTGCCTGATTGCGCTTTGGTTCACTACTGAGATTCCTTAATGACATTGCCTGGAAGTGGCACTCGTTCGTTACGGTCTGGATCCCAAACGAACAGAACACCGTTAACTCGGATTTTGTCGTAGATTAATTTCACCTTTTTGCCTGCCCTTCAATTTTCCGCCGTGCTTTCCCAAAATTTTCTTCTTTTGTGTCGTGTAGTTTCCGAGAAGTCCTAAGAAATCGAAAACCTTTACCCTTTAGTTTGAAGCAATATTGAAGACACCAACCATGTCATGGTACTCAATAAGCTTTAGAATTATAGGGCGAAGCGTATGTATTTGTTTGCGCCTAATTCTGTGAATTCTTTCCACAGACGACACTTGTATTTCCAGGATATCGGTAAACACACCCTTCAACACACTTTCGCTGAGTTCATCGAAACTTTCATTAGTTGTTTACGGTATACTGAATACAATCAAATTGTTACGCCTATTTCTATCTTCAAGATCAGCTAGCTTGTTTTCCAAGCTTACAACCCATTTTTCAACTTATACGTCATTGTTTTCACCTCATTTACAGGCGTAACAACTTCTTCCACTTTTTTTAACTTCAGCTCAATGCCATCCAGCCTTTTCCGAATGCTTTTCTGACCATCCAAAAGCTCAGCAAGCAACTTTTGAACGTCAGAGCCGGAATTCGGCTCGACGTCGCCACACAACAAAAACAAAGACAGAAGCATTTCGCGTACACCAGAACAGATTCAGCTTAAGCTACATGGCCATGTCAGCTGGACAAAGAAAGGGTCATCACATTTGACAGATGAAACATCATCACTAACATGCATGAAGAAAATAAGCGGATTTGACATGATGTCGACGCGAGGACAGCCGACATGCCCTATGAAGAAGCTCGATAGATGCCGTGTATTTATATTTCCGTCCGCTGACGTCGATGTAGCCGCACGTAACACTTCCCATCCTTCCCAGCACCGCTTGTAGTACGCTGGTTGTCCTGCGCAGTCTTCAAATTTTTCCAGGTGACGAATGTGCAATGCGTCTCTCGGACAGTCGCCGTCGATCCAAAGACGAGAAGCTGCACAAAGAAAATGAGCGGATTTGACATGATGTCGACGCGAGGCCAGCCGATATGCCCACTTTTTTAATTTCAGTTAGACATCTTTTGCGCTTAATGCTGGAGACGTTAAGGCACTTTCTGTGGTGCATTGGAGTAAAATCACTCCTTGTACATTCACAAAAAAATTTGCTTGTTATATAAAAACACATGGAATCAAGAATGAAAATAAAAAATACAGTATTTGTTTGTTGCTTCCGGCAAGAAGTGTGCTTACAAAAGGTTTGATACCGATTAGAAGCATGATGGAAACAACACAGTACCAAACCTAAGTAATGCTGGAATATAGAGTGACTCATGCAACAAAACCTAGAATAATTGTTTCCAGGAATCCTCCCGTGGAAAGCTTATTTTCCACGTTATAGCAGTGCTCGCGTAATCTGTCATTCAGACACCGTTTTGTCGCCCAATATGGTACATTCCGCAAGATAATTGAAACTTGTAGATGATACAGGATACACAAACAACGAATCTAACGTGTTGTTTTTTATCACAAGCTGGGAGAGCCACAATTCTTGAACAAAAGAGCTAGCGAAGCTCCTCTAGTTTCTTGGGCGCTGAAAAAACGACACGTACGTTAGCCTTTTGAGCTGGGAGAGCCACAATTCTTGAACAAAAGAGCTAGCGAAGCTCCTCTAGTTTCTTGGGCGCTGAAAAAACGACACGTACGTTAGCCTTTTGCGCCACTTTCTTCATGTTGTGAGAAATTGTGTGCATGTAAGGGATAACACCTACACTCTAGCCCGAGTTCTTCAAAACTTTACGCGTGTTTTCTTTTCGAGACTCTTGGAGAATACGTTCGGCTACATAAACTTGTAACAGAACTGGGTAGCCTGCTTCGGTTAGACGCTTTCTTTGGGTCTCAAAACTGGACGCCATCTTGTGGTGACATGATTTGGTGACGGCATTTTTAAAACACAAGTTTGCGATGCCCCTATTAAAGAGTTTTGAATGCGCGGAAGCAAACGAAAGAAGAGGCCACACATGCTGGTGGTATATGAGCCACGAGCGATAAGCCGCTTCTTTCGTTCGTTTCCGCGCATTCAAAACTAATTAAAAGGGGCAACGCAGACTTGTGTTTAAAAAAATGCGGTGACCAAATCATGTCACCACAAGATGGCGTCCAGTTTCGAGACCCAAAGCAAGCGCCTAACCGAAGCAGGCTACCCAGTTCTGTTACAAGTTTCTGTAGCCGAACGCATTCTGCAAGAGTCTTGAAAAGAAAACAGGCGTAAAGTTTTGGAGAACTCAGGCTGCAGAGTAGGTGTTATCCTTTACATGCACACGATTTCTCACAACTTAAAGAAAGTGGCCCGGAGGGCTAACGTACGTGTCGTTTTTTCAGCACCCAAGAAACTAGGGGAGCTTTGCAAGCTCACTTGTCCAAAAATTGTTGCTTCCTCAGCTTGTGATAAGAAACACCACGTTAGATTCGTTGTTTGTGCATCCTGTGTCATCTACAAGTTTCCATCATCCTGTGGGATGTACTATATTGGGCAAACAAAACGGTGTCTGAATGACAGATTACGCGAGCACTGCTATAACGCGAAAAATAAGCTTACAGCAGGAGCATTCCTGGCGGCACACTGCAAAGGCTGCGGGTGCTCTCCTGATCTGTATAGTTGCATAGTTATCGGTCGTTGTATACATAGGCTCACACGGGAGATAAAAGAAGCCGAGGCTATAGAAGAATTAGGTAATTTGTTTGTAAGCTCGTCATCGATTTCCTTGTCAGAAAAGAAAAGGACGTTCCTTGGTTTAAGAACAAGTGCAAGATGAGTTGTGCTTTGTCGCGGATGTATAAAATGGGTGTGTTTGGCATGATATAAACAGTTGGAAGTTTAGCACCTACCTATCTCTACGTCTGTGTCGTGTCCCCTTCTTTTTCCTACTGCGCTAATACAGGTTACGTTCTTGCTGTATCAGACTGTTTGAACACTGTACTAATCACTGTAACGTGGGTGTCTGGGTAGCTTAGCAGGCCAAGTGTTGTGCTGCTAAGTAGGAGGAAACAGTTTTGATTCCTGGTGATGCTGCCCCCATTTCGATAGGGTCAGAGAGCAAGAGCACAAGTGTATTATTTTGAGCAGTATGAGAGAACACGAGTGGATTGGAACGGCTGTCGCCATACTATGCTTCATTATCACATTAAATTCACAAGCAGCTCTAGTGATACAATCAGCTGCTGTTTTGTATCCGCACTAGCAAGGCAGCAGCCGCAACGCTTAGTAGAACTATGGTGTTCTTTGTTAAAAACAGTGAACATAGCGCACGCTAAAAAACAGAAATACGAGGGATAAAGCATGGCATGAGGATTTTTGCACTTTTCAAATTGAAAAAAAAATGGCTGAGTTGAGAGGCACTGCTTTATCTCTCCAGGTTTATTCGTCCAGAAAACTCGTTCATCTACGAAGTTTTCTGATTTTACACCTTTTCCAGTGTTTTCATGAGCTGCTGCCATGAACCTTGTAACAGTGTGTTCGGGGCTGATTGCCATGCACTTCCGTATTCCCCGCCATAGTGTTTATAATAGTATTATTTTAGGTTGATGTTACAGAACACGAGAAGAATAACCCACAATATCCCTTTAGAGTATGTAATAAACATACTATGCCTTTTGCGCGTAATGTAGAGGATGAGATTCTGCTTTACTGGGCTTAAATTTGTCATTGATTGATATGTGGGGTTTAACATCCCAAAACCACCCTTTGATTATGAGAGACGCGTAAATTTGTCATACAAAGGCATCGATTATGTTTTGCGAGTTCAGATGCCGCATTATTGATAAACCAGAACCTAATAAAAGGATAAAACTTCCACGAAAGAACCGTCTAGATTGGGCTCCTCTATGAATGTGATCATCCGAAGACAATTGATTCTGTTCTCAAAATAAGGGCAGTAGCCCAGCTATTCTGTTGACTTATTTATATGCTTACACACTTATAGCTTTCTACTAGAGCACATAGATATGTAAAACTATAAACTCAACTTTACAGTCCTCAACAAATATGTGTTCAGTACCCATCTGCTCTCACAAAATGCCACTACTAAAACCTACACAATTAGGCACCGGCAAGAACCGAGAAGTTATGATTCTTTTCGGTGTGCGAAATGTTCCAGTCCCAACACAAAACCATACGCATGCATATCGTCTAGTTGCATAACGTACACGTATAAAAAATGAAGGCACCCAAGATTTATATAAAACACTCCTAAAAGTAGTGTATAGACCTGTCAGCATATGCAAATTAGGCGACCTTGTAGTTGCACATCACAGAGATGCACTTGAAGCCCACAGGTAACTAATTCTTCAAACAAATAGTACGTGAGAGATGCAGATAAATCTAGCTTTTATAGTTTGATCAAGAATAGCACATTACTAATTCCCTGCATGATTTATTAGTAACACAAGCACATTGCGTGGTGCACAACAAATAAAACAGCACCTTAAGCTGCTGAAACCCACTGCAGGTATACGCCAAAGAACACTATCGGTCCCTCTAAAGCTATGTCGTCACCATAGAGCAAAACAAACAGCAAACTAGCTCAGAAACAATGAAACATGCGTGACAGCGATGAAGAGGCGATGAAACTAATGCATTTCAATGTGTACTCTGGACACCAAACGCAGGAATTCAATACGTTGCACGTTTGTGTTCAATGAGCATGAGTCATTTGTAGATTTTCTCCTGCGTGGGATTACTTGAGAAGTTAATAATGGTATGAAACACACACAGTCGACAGCACCTGACACGCACGTACAAAGCACACTTTGTGCCTTTTCATGGGTCATCCATTGGTCATCCTTTCCATGGTTTACATCCGAAACCTAGCACTTCTTTGCTGTGTTTCAATCAATAATTCCACAAATGCTGATTAACTCTCGTACTAAAATCACAGTTTCATTCATATTAGCTTCTTTTGTGCAGATGGCGATTAGGCCTCAGCATATGCTCATTCACTTTATATGTGCGTCATGTGCCCCACCGCGGTGGTCTAGTGGCTAAGGTACTCGGCTGCTGACCCGCATGGCGCGGGTTCGAATCCCGGCTGCGGCGGCTGCATTTCCGATGGAAGCGGAAATGTTGTAGGCCCGTGTGCTCAGATTTGGGTGCACGGTAAAAAACCCCAGGTGATCGAAATTTCCGGAGCCCTCCACTACGGCGTCTCTCATAATCATGAAGTGGTTTTGGGACGTTAAACCCCACATATCAATCAATATGTGTGCGTCATGTTTCGAGTCGAACACACCTGAAGACGTCTATTATCAGTGCACTTTTCTCAGCCTAACAGCGACAGCGCAAAATAGCTCATAGGAATATTTTACTGGCATGAGTAGTTTCAGCACACGGTATCTAGCACCAGGTGCAAACAAAATTGGTAATCAAAACGTACTGAAAGGAGCCTCCAAGAAAACTGTTCGGTTAATACGGATCAATTTTGTTTGCATTAAATAAAAAGTTTATGGCGAAAAGATATGTCAATCACAAAAGAACGAGCAAAAGACAATCTGCGAGTACTGGAAAGCTACGATTTCGGCAACTCGGTCAGCTTTTGTAACTATCATCATAACTGCTATAAAAAATTGACACCAATTGTTGTGACAGTTGTACGTTAAGAGATTTTATATTGAACACGGAATTTTTGTTAGTTATGCTGTATTTTCCCCTATATGTATATCACCTTCGATTATAATATGAAAATTTGTAGGAAACCGCAGCATTTTTTTTCACTTGACAATCGATAAGCTTTCTCTGTCTTTGGGGAACATCAAAAAGACTTACGCATCACGACTTCCCTTTTGTTAAATTTTCTGTGTGTATTATTTTCCCACGTTAGACATGAACGGTACCTCAAGTTGTCATTTATGACTCCAACATTCTTGCACGTATATAATACAGCGTTGTATAAAAGCAAAGCGGGCAAGTGAAAAAAGAACTTGAAACACACCATACGCGAGCTAGACAGTAAATTCAAGTTTGACGGAATTCCTGTATTGAGGTGCCAGATACACAATAAAGCTCAACTGACAGCACCCATTCACGGCACATTTCAGAGCACACACACGCGGCAAATAACTTTTGCGTCTAGCACCGCTGCAGAACATCGCAGGCTCACACCCGTACCGGTATCTCGTGAGCAAACTTAGTCAACTGCGGACACGATCGAGCACTTCGGACACGACGTAGTCACCACAGCATATTGCCAGCGGCAAAGCAGCGCACATGCCGCAAAACATGACGAATGACGGTGATACCACAGATTGTGGCATCACCCAGTACTCCTCACGAATGAACCACGAACATGGCGCACATACAAATCACAAACACTGCTTGCAGCAATCGAACACTTTTGGCGACAAGTATGTGTCATCCGAAGAGGATACCTGCAGATTGACGTTCCGGTTTGCAAGTCGAAGTGAACGATGGCAAGAAACACACGAAATCGTCGGTCTCCAACCTCGCTCAAACTTAACTCTCCGTCGGGTTCCATCGGCAATCGCAGCCAGTGACGAGAGCAGGAAGGCTGCACCGGCGGGCTGCCTTTCGATGAAAATACTTGCGGCTGCTGGTTACCTCTAGTGGTAATTGCAATGACGTCGAAATAAGCCGTCTTTTAAGCAGCTGCCGACTAGGCCTTGCCACTCACTTCGTCGCTTCAGGCGAGCGCCACGTTGCACGACCGGCTTGCGTGATGACGTCGTGGGCCACCGTTTTTTTAAACCAATCAGCAGCCTGGAAAGCTTGCGGGTTCATCCCTTCCGGCCGAAGCCGAGAAGCTGTCACCGAATCTGGACCGGTCGAAAACCGGGCCCGCACAGAAAAAAAAAACGGAGCGGAACCGGACGTGCTGCCGTACTGTGGTTTGGTCATTAGGAGCGATGCTCCTTATGGCATGGCTTGTGCGTCCCCCGTTGTTGTGCCTAACGTTAGGTGGCGCATAACTGATAGGGCGGTTATGTGCCACAGGGGATAGACGGGTATGTGCCACAGGGGAAGGAGAGACGATCGCGATGAAAAGATGCAAGATGTCGGTTATAGAGCGTTCATTAGGTTGACGGATGGACGGACGAATGGATGTACACACAGATGAACAGATAGACAAGCAGACGAATGGATGGACGGACGCGCGAATGGATAGACAGACGCACAGCCGGATGCACGGATGAGCGCAGAACCGTACGCATGGACGGATGGATGAATGCACAGACGGACGGATAGACGCATGAATGGACGCAAGGACGGACGGAGAAAAGAACGAACTGATGGACGGAAGCGCGGACGGGCTGGCGGATGCTTCGCCCCACTCATTATCTTTCACTTTGTGGAAATGCTCTTAACTCTGACAAATGAGAATGCAATTTATAGGGGGCTATGTCAGGCATCAGGTGGCGTCCGTGGCAGCGGCCGCGTGCCCACAGGTGTTATTTCTGCTGTCTCACTCCCTCTCCCATTGCAACAGCTTATCCTCGCTCCTAGCAACCTGAGCATGTGGTGCAAAAAGTTGTAGGAGAGGGTCGGTGAAGTGCTTCGCCGCTCCTTCTTTCGCCATTCGCTATCTCCTCCATTCGCCCACCCTGCCGCGGTGGTCCAGTGGCTAAAATACTTGGCTGCTGACGTGAAGGTCGCGGGATCAAATCCCGGCTGCGGTGGCTGCATTTCCGATGGAGGCGGAAATGTTGTAGGCCTGTGTGTTGAGATTTGAGCGCACGTTAAAAAACACCAGGTGGTCAAAATTTCCGGAGCCCTCCACTACAGCGTCTCTCATAATCGTATGGAAATTTTGGGACGTTAAACCCCACATATAAATCAAATCAATCCTTTCGCCCCACTCCACCGTTCACTGGCTGGGCGCCTCTAAAAAACATTCAGAAATGTGTGCTTGAGACGCCGCTGTGAAATGCAAACCCCGAGCCAAGAACGCTGGCGACCCAGTCTCCCATCCGCTCGTTCCTCATTCTCGACCGTTCACTGGCTGAGTCCCTCTCAAGGCGATGACGGAAGTCGGTGAAGGCGAATGCCTGTGGCAACGGTGCCTTCTCTCTGCGCAAGAAATGCATGCGCATTTACTCACGAGACCCTTCGGGTATGTGGGGGCATTTTTTTTCCCTCCGTGCTTCCGCCCGCCACTCAACGCTTGTGTGAAGCTGATGCTGACTCCGGGCGCCGAGCTCACGAGACAGTGGCGGTTTTTCCTTCCTCCACGCTTGCACCCGATTTTACACGAATATGGGCAGTAATTGTGCACCGCGTGTGTGTCATGGCTATATTTTTCGCCTGGCTCCCTACACGAAGGATGTAGTAGGTAGAAAGCGTCGCTTCTATGTGATTCGTTATCCGGTTGCTGACTGAGAGTGCAGAATTGAAACTTTATGAACAGCATTGAACGACATAAATCAATAGTCTTTAATGAGATTCATAATACACATGCCAAGTGTTGGGCTTTGTGTCCTGTCGTGGAGTGCTCTTCTTAATAGGTTTCCATTTGCGACTAGAATTTAGTGCAGGAAACTGCCTAACTGGGCTCTTTGTTACATGATTACGAGTGGAACAAACTATGCTGGACACACAACAGAGGAAGAACGCCAAGCGAGAGTTCTGTCTTTGTGAATGTGGCGTGTTTTATTTTTTTAGTGAGTTCTGTGGTATCATGCCTGAAGAGAGAAACACTTCGAAAAAGCACTAAAGATGATCGAGGTAGCCTTCAGGGAATTCACATGTAGTCCTCGAAGCAGAGATGCCCAACGTCTGGGCGTCTTCATAGTCTTATTTTATATTTCGTGCGTGCGTATGCGTGCGGTCAGCGAAACAATCGTAATAGACATATTGTAAAGGTTTTACCCAACTTTAGGGTGTCAGCTACACAAATATAATGTATTTGGCATAATCATGCACATCTTTATTTATCACTTCGGCAATTTTTTAAAACATCACCTAATCATTTGCTTTCACAGGTTCAACCTGGATTCGTTACAAGGAAGGGATGGTCTTCAGCGCTTCAACATTCAGAACACTGTCATCGCGGATACTTGTCCCAAAATTCCGCGCTGCCCTTCAACAAAATTCCGATCCATCGATGGCCTATGCAACAACCTTGAGAACAGAGAGTGGGGGAAGTCGCTCACGGCTTATGAGAGGTTCCTGCCACCAAGCTACGCCGATGGTGAGCGTTCACGCCGATCTTCAAAAATAGATCCTATAATTGCTGCATCACTTTCCTACAGGGAACTGTTATCAACATAAGTTCCCTGGAGCTTAAAAATGGCCACTTTTTGCCCAATTTTCTGTTCAATTTCGCACATTTTTGTCGATAACCCTTACGAGACACATAGCTATTAAAACAACGGCCATATTAAGTGCGAAGTATTTCTTTACAAACTTCGGCGACTATGACCGTATCAATTAATCTATCTATCTATCTATCTATCTATCTATCTATCTATCTATCTATCTATCTATCTATCTATCTATCTATCTATCTATCTATCTATCTATCTATCTATCTATCTATCTATCTATCTATCTATCTATCTATCTATCTATCTGTCTGTCTGTCTATCTATCTATCTAGAAACCCACAACTTTTAGCTCTCATGGCAGGTCCGATAATCGGATCTACACCAAAATGATATAGCATAACGTGACTTATGACGAGGAAATCCACTAGTGATAACATCCAAAACATGACGTGTATGTATTGAATGTCATGATACACATGTTACAATATTGCTGCACCTGCAGTGCTTTCGTTCTTATGACATATTGCAAAACTGGTATGGCTTGACATGAGTGCATGACGACCATAAGTGACAGGCCCTACCATTAGATTCATGACATGCATGTCATATTAGTCATGGCTACTCGTCATACTCATGGATCTCGCGGCTGTTTCGCTAGTTTCACATATACAAAATTTGGCGTACAGATATGTGTGTCACCTAAGAACATGGCTACATGCCACGCTCATGATGCACTCCCGGTCATTTCGCTAGCTCCACATTCACCGAATTTCGTATTACGTGACGTGAATGGCTGACGTGTTCATGCAAACATGAAAATCATGAGATTAGTGTCATGTACCAACATTTATATATATATATATATATATATATATATATATATATATATATATATATATATATATATATATATATATATATATTGAGATCTAACAGACAGTAATGCCAAGGAATGTACAGAGGAAAATGAGCCCTTAGGTACACACTTCTTTCCCTTATATATATATATATATATATATATATATATATATATATATATATATATGTGTGTGTGTGTGTGTGTGTGTGTGTGTGTGTGATGTAGAAAGGCAGTGACTTCTAGTAAAAGCAGAAGAAGAAGTCAGAATAGAATAATCATGGCGAATGAGCCCGGCCACGTCTCCCATTCACCATAGTGTCACACGAGTTGACAGGATCAAGACGTCGCAACAACTTCATCAACCGGCCATCATCATCGAAGATCTCAGCGAGACGCAGTGACCGAACGCGGACCACAGAAGTGCATCACCACTGGACACCATTGCAACCATCATGACGGAACTATCGACGGACCCTCCCATCCCCAAGCACACCGGAGCAGCGGACGATGGGCGCGTGCAGGACTGGTTCTACCTGTTCGAGCTCCACACTGCCGCTGCATCATGGTCGGAACGGGAGATGGTCGCCAACTTTACCGACTACGTCTCCAGTGAGGCCTTAAAATTCTACCTCACCCACATATTTCAAAACGACGAGTCATGTGAAAAGATCAAACAAGAAATGATCGTTTGGTTTAAACACTACAATGATGACTATGAAGACTTGCTTATAACCCACCATCCACAGACAATCGCGCTCAGTCGTCACAGTCAAAACCAGTCTTCACGCGTGAACCCACCTCCTGCTTTTCCATCGCGTGGATCTTCGGTTGCTCACAACGCCCACCTTATGTCTCACACGTTCACTAAGGTCAGAATAGAGCAGAAAAGCTCACAGCGTACTCAGTTATACCGGGGACCTACAGTTCAGTTTCATCCCCCGGAAGAGCTCGCATCATTCGTTGCACACAAAGGCAACCATTCCCAACTGGAATTTGACTAAACCACGCCTGTTGCGGCGTCGCCATTGAGAGCTCAGCAATCTGAAAGCCCAGCACAGGAGGCTCACAAACGACTCTAACAGGTTGCCAGGTGCCAGAAGCCTACGAAATTAATGCTGTCGAAGGCGCCTCTGATGTTCCTCCAGGCAAATCTGTCCTACCAACTTCACTGCCTCAAAAGCGTAGCAACAGCTGCCAAATGGACACTACATCAATTTGTGAAGAAAACAGGCCTGATGTTCAAGAAGCGCTCCCACCTCAGCACGTTCCGATGCAACCACAGCAACGCCAATCTTGTTCGTTTTTCAGTACTATCCAGGCTGTGTCATCATCATTTCCAACGTTGAATGCATTGTTATGCTCTCCAGAATGCAACAGCCAACCGGCCCCCCTGAGGTCTCCTAGATGTCACTGGACTGCCTTTCCTGTGAATATTCTTTGCAAGTGCATGGAACCGCCGTATTTCATAAAACTACTCCATTTTGTGATATTTTTTTCCTATGATGAGACACCACTTGTTCATGTTTCATAGTTCGTAGCTCAGGCATTCTTTTGGTGGGAGAGGGAATCCTGATACGTAGGAAGGCAGTGACTTGTGGTAGAAGCCGAGGAAGAAGTCAGAATAGAATAATCATGGCGTATGAGCCAGGCCACGTCTCCCATTCATGATAGCGTCATATATATATATATATATATATATATATATATATATATATATATATATATATATAGCTGCGTAATTTTTTTGTAAAGCAAGTCATCTCGGACGATAAAACCATGGCTACCTATGGGTAGAGCGGCTGAGTCAAAAAGACCATCCATGATGCGGTTGTTGCGCTGTCTTCCGGAAGGTAGCGAGGTCAGGAAAAGCAGTATCATCGATGGCAGCTAGAAAATCGTCAAAACTGTCGGCATCACATGGAGTGGGTCATAGGGTAAGCCTCGAGAGACAGTCGGCGTCCGAATGATGGTGGCCACTCTTGCAGCATATCGTAAAGTTCACATCCAGCCAACGTAACGCCCATCGCGCGAGGCGAACAGAAGGGTCACGGAGACCAACCAACCAACATAGTGTATGGTGGTCAGTCACGATAGTGAAGTGCCGCCTGTAGAGATTTGGGCGGAGCTTATGCACTGCAAGAACCACAGCGAGGCACTTTTGTTCAGTAATGGTGCAATTATTCTCGGCCTTGCTCAACAAACGAGTGGTGTAGGCGATGACATGCTCGGCGTCATCGAAGTGCTGGATGAGCATGGCGCCGAGACCGATGCCACTCGCGTTGGTGTGCACTTATGTCGTGGCAGACGGGTCAAAATGGTGGAGTATGGGTTAAGACATGAAAATGAATTGACGTTCACGAAATAACGCATCACACTCCGCTGTCCAGTTGAAATCCTATCTTTGCAAACCAGTCAATGGTTAGGCAGTATCAGCGAACTTGGGCAGAAATTGGCGGAACTATGAAGAGAAACCCAGAAAACTTCTTAGTTCACGTTGTGACTGCGGTTGTTTGAAACAGGTAACTGCAGCAACCTTCTGAGGGTCTGGGCGCACACCATGTTTGTCTACGAGATGACCAAGTACAAATGCTTCTCGCTGACTGAAGTGACGTTTCTACGAGTTTAGGGTAAGGGCAGCTTGTTCAAAGCATGCTAAAAAACGTCAAGTCGATGGTTGTCTTCAGCAAAAGTGCGTCCTAAAATGACAATGTCGTTGAGGTAACATAAACAAATCTCTCATTTGAGACAACAAAGTACCGAATTCATAAACCTTTCAAATGTCGCAGAGGTGTTGCACAAACCAAACGACATGATATTGAATTCAAGCAAGTCATCTAGCGTGGCAAAAGTGGTTTTCTTTTTGTCGGCGGAATGCATACGTACCTGCCAATAGCCCGATTGCATGTCGACAGATGAGACTTAAGATGCCGAATGAAGACAGTAGATAATGTCGTCTATGTGGGAAAGGGGATACACATCCTTTTTTGTCACCGGTAGTCGCCGGTAGTCGACGCGAAACCTCCAGGACCCATTTTGTTTCCTCATAAGGATGACCTGTGCAGCCCAGGGGCTAGAAGACTCATAGATGACGCCCTTAGCCAACATGTCTTCCACCTTTTTGGCGATCACCTTGCGCTCGATGCAGACGCACGGTATGGTTTCTGCCTTATGGGATGCGCGGACCCCATGTCGATACTGTGGCGAGCCCGCGTATTAGAAACACGAACTTTGGTGGCGTCCTGGGTGAAATAAAACAATGAAGCATGCCTGCAAAGGACGCTGACCAGGGCTTGACGCTTCTTAGAGCGTGGTGCCTTGCTAATCATGTTCGACATCGGCGAAGCGTCTTCGGGGACTGGGGCTAGTCTCCTGCCCCCGGAATTCGTTCGATGCGTGATTGCTTAAGGCGTTGATATTATTGCTCGTATCCGCTTCAAACGAAGCAAGTCGCATACCGCTTGGAAGCACAACAGACTGGTTCGACAAATTTGACACCCACAATGTACTTGTGCGACAGGTCACAGAGACAATACAGTGAGGGGCGAGCCCACCCTTTTTTTGCGACTATTGATGGCATGGGCTCAACAACAGCGTCAAATACAACGTTGTCGGCACTAGCAACACTAATGTGAACGCTGGATAGCGAACGGGGCGTTACGACGGAATCTTCACAGACGGCGAGGGTGTCCGAACAAGTAGCAGGTTGGTCGGCAACAAAGTGAATGACAAAAAGCTAGCCGGTACCAGAGTCAAGAGTGTCACTGCACTGTTGCAGGAAATCTAGACCCAGATACACAATATACGTTCATTCAGCAAGCACTGCGAATTCAGCCTGATAGACATAATCAGAGAAATATACGTTCGCGGTACGCACTCCAAGAGGTCGAAGCAATTCTCCACTTACGGCACGAAATGTGCTCGCATTATCCCCCTTGAACATCACCATATGACCTAATTGGGTTTTGAAATTCATGCTGATAACGGAGACACTTGATCCCGTGCCAACTAAAGCTGTCGTAACATTGTCCACAGAAACACAAATCTTGTTAAGACGCGTATTCTCTGGCGGAGGCGTAGCGGCGTGTAGCTGAAGATGACTGGTGACCTTACCTCCATTCGTCGCGCCGCCTAGTTTTCCGGCGGCCGTGAAGTGGGATGTCGTCGAGGAGATGGACATCTTCAGTAGCGTGAAGGTGGTGGCGTCAAGCTTCGCACAGACGCTGGTGAGTCACTGCGGTGATCTCCCCGGTGGTTTGGCCTGCTTTCAGAGTCTGAGGGCCAGGGTGTCTCGTGAACGTGCTGATTGCTGCGCCCGTAGAAAAAGCATGGTCGCCCATACGACGGGGCTGCCGTGCGATGGCGATCGGGGCAGAATCGGGTGACATGACCACGCATGCCACAGTGAAAGCATATGGGACGTTTGCGAGGTGCGTTGATGTCAGCGAAAGGGTGAATGACCCGTTCGTTCCATGCCTGATAAACGGTAGGTGGTCTGCGCGCGTATTCCTCAATCAATGGGTAGTACGGACGCATAGTTTGGTTTGGCCCTCGAGGACGAGGCGTATAGCTGTAGGCATCAAGGGAGGTGGCGTTGATAGTCGTAGCGCTTAAATCACAGGGAGGAAAGGGTTCTCGGACATTAGGTGCCGGCCGAGAAGCCGCCTCGCGTAGGTCGAGCTCTTCGCGCACTACATGGCGAATCATGGACGAGAGATTCGATGGGGTTAGATGCACGTTGACGCTGGCAATAGTATTGACGTTGGGCAGTTGGCCGAACTTTAGTGTAATTCGCCGCGCTTGCAGCGCTTCAAACGTGCGGCAGTGCTTGATAACGTCGCTTATACGCTCAAAAATTTCTTTTGCCACGAGGAACTCTTTCCCACCGTGCCCCCTGGCAAAATTTTTTTTGCCAGTGGGCACGGTGGAGGCACGATGGACGCAAATTCATCAAACCCTTCTTGTTCTTTGTACAGACTGTGCTTGCCATCACCTTGATCCCTCGTCAGGCGACACACGTGTCCACCGCACTGGGCCGGATGCGAAGGAACGTATCTTCCACTGGCACATCGATACACAGAGGGATAACGCAGCTGACCTGGACATGCGCATCTGTACTGCACCATTCGGAAGACTACTGGCGCCACTCTCGTCGACATCATCGTGTGCATCTGGTATAAGAACAGTCGCCGTAGCTGACTGGGCCAGTGGGCACGGTGGAGGCACGATGGACGCACATTCATCAAACCCCTTTTTGTTCTTTGTACAGGTGAAAGACAACCATTCAGTTTCCTGTTACAAAAGCAATAAGGTGTGTCTGTTACTTCTACCGTGCCCACGGTCACTGCTTTTAAATATGCTTGCCGTATATCATTGTTTCGTTGAATTGTTGACCTGTTGTGGTGACGTAGAGGAAAACCAGTGTCCTAACACGGAAGAAACGCTCAGTTCGTTAATGAAGGATATAAAGGAAATTAAAGCAACCATCAGTACTAGTAGCCTGAAGTTGAACAAAACAACGCAAAACCTGACATCAATTGAAACGAAACTGGACGGCCTTTCGTCCACTGTGTGCGATTACACATCTAGAGTGGACGACCTGCAGAAGACGGTTGATCAACTAATTTTGCAGGTAGACTATTTAGAGAATAGAAGTAGAAGAAACAACCTTATAATATATGGTATTACAAAGCCTCGGGGAGAACAACTCGAGTCGTTGGAAGAAGTTACTGAAAAAATACTTCGTGATACCTTGAGTGTTCATGACGTTAAAATTGAACGTATCCACCGACTGGGGAAGCCGAATCCGAGCAGGGACCATCCGGTAATTTTCAAGTTAGTGGACGGGAGAGACAAGTCGAGAGTACTGAATTATTTCAGAAAACTTAAAGGTACCAACTATAGTATTTCCGAGGATTTATTCCCTCGTATTCAGGCAATCCGGAAAAAACTATGGGAAGTTACGAAGGAAAATAGAGAGAGAGAGGTGAAAAGGTTGCTCTTTTGTTTGATAAAGTAAAAACCAACACAAGACTGTTCAGATGGGATGAAGGAAGCAACATGATGGTTCCATTACACTCGGAACGACACGATTCTCCCCTGCGTAATGATCGGGCATCTCAAAAAAAAAACGACACAACGCCACTGCCACCATGCGCCAGCCAGAATACGTTTTTTATTATGAATATTAATGCAAGAAGCATTTTGCCTAATTCTGCTGATTTGGAGGGCCTTCTTCTAGCGTATAACCCAAACATGACGGTAATAACTGAGACGTGGCTTCACAATAACGTTTCTGATGAGGACATCGTGCCAAGGTCACATGAGATTATTCGCCATGACCGGGAGGCAAGGGGTGGTGGCATCGCAGTAGTACTGAAGAAAAACATTGAGTACACAGTGATATCTCACAATACCAACGTAGAAATGTTATGGATTCGTGTGTTCGCCTGTGCCAATACAGTGTTTTCGTTGGTGCAATTTACAGACCCCCGGATGCAGA